>NW_011368912.1:69290-78980 GCF_000735185.1 Notothenia coriiceps | reverse complement strand
GAAGGACATCTTCCTGTGTGTGTGTGTGTGTGTGTGTGTGTGTGTGTGTGTGTGTGTGTGTGTGTGTGTGTGTGTGTGTGTGTGTGTGTGTGTGTGTGTGTACCAGGGTAGCTGCTGAAGGACATCTTCCCAGTGGCGGTGTGTGTGTCGGACACCCTGAAGTCCCAGTGTTTGTAGATGCGCATGGTGGCTGCGTACGTGTACCAGCTGGAGTGTCCGAACAGCAGGTTCTCAAAGCCCGGAAGAACCTTAGACACAGATAAATAAAAGAATGATTATAATCCTATTTCACTGCTCTTAAGTAATGTAATGATTGTACTTTACTGTTAATGTAAAAGTTTTGTTTTTTCCAATTGGACTCCTTTGTTTACTTCCTGAACAACACTTACGCTTCTATGGCTAGCGCTCCAAATCATTGTACGTGATAGGCTAAGGGGCGGGACATCTCTAAGTGGTTGACCAATCACAATAGAACCGGCTAACTAACCAATCAGAGCAGACTGGGCTCTGGTTTCAGACAGAGGGTGAAAAGAGGTGCTGCAGCACAGGCAGTATGAGAACAATAAAGAGCTTTTTGAACATTAAAGCATGGAGACATGTCAGAGGCACTACATACAAAGATGAACCTCAAATGAGCATCATAGGGCCCCTTTAAACACATGAAATACAGAGGGTTGGAAACATCCTCCTCCCATTGGCCTTTCACTCACACTTCACACGAGAAAAACAAGCAAATCAACCACAATAAAACTAATTAGTCTTCTCAAGTGCGCCCTCCTCTCAGCTGCAGCCAAATGAGTCCCTCCTGACCTTGATGAGAGCCGTGCAGTGGCCCATGCCCGGCGTCCTGAGAGCGCCGGCCGCTGAGGAGGAGTTGGAGCGAGGCGTCAGAGACGGGACCAGATCCAGGAGGTCGCCAACGCCATTCAGAAACTGCAGGGCGAACGCTGAGAGAGGCTGAGAGGGAAGGGGGGGGGCAGAGATGAATGAAATGACACTGTGACAACTCTGAGATTCAAGGTGCAAGGCTTTTATTGACATGTGTGCATAGTATACGGTTCAGTTATGTCAATGAAAATCTTAGGTCACAGGCTCCTCCCACAGTGTAACACAATACAACAGATAAAATAGTGCAAGTAAATACAATAAACTAGAATAGAAGTAGTGCCATAAGAGTGTATATACAAGTGATAAATAATTTGTGTAAATTCACAAATGTAATGCTGGCCTGATATTATTACTTAATAATGCATTTTGTCCAGACGGGGGAAAACCTTTACACTTTGTTATGAAAGAGCCTCATGCCTATGTTATATGTTACGCCTAAGTTTCTCTGTCAGGAACTGCATGCGTTTAAAATCCTAGCTGACCAGACGGTGTACGTTAAGTGTGTAAGGAAAGTAAAAACTTGAAACGTCACAAGATACAACTTAGTTTAAGGGTTTATTTGGGATTTGTATTTTGTGCGCTGGGTTAAGGTTAGCGTTAGGGTCTAAAGACAGCAGTTAGCTCATGAGACATATGTGTAACGTGTGATATTGTGCCAAATAAATGAAACTGGATTGATCAATATAAAATGTATCTGTCGATTGAATGTTTCTCTTAATTTTGTCATTATGATTCTGTCAAATCCTTGTCTCAGTACTGGACGTCACCTCTGTGGAAACATTGGTAGTGTTGTATGTCTTAAAATGGACCTTGAGTCTCTTCAATGATGATGATGATGATGATGATGATGATGATGATGATGATGATGATGATGATGATTGCAATGCTGTTCAGATTCTAAGTGCATTTCGCTGTCCTTGCGATGACAATGAGGGTTGAATCTAATCTAAACTTCCCACACACACCTCTCTGTGTTTGCTCTTGGCCCAGCGTGCCGCTCCGGCCTGGAGACCATCCAGCTGAGCCAGGATCAGTCCCAGGTGTTTCCAGAGGGGGTCGCTGTGTCTCCTCAGTCTCACCTGCTCTCTGGACCACTGGTCCTGCTTGCTGTGGGAAGTGGAAATGGAGAATTCATTACAAATAAACGTTTAATTGTCACACATGTTTGCAGCAGGGCACAAACTGTGAAAGTTACTCTGCATAACCCATCCTATATGGAAGCAGTGGTGTTGAACTCTCCATTTAGCAGGGTCATTTTCTTATTGACCCTGCTATATGTATTTATAATAATATATGATAACTTGCAGATATTGAGTATTTCAACAAGGAAACCTATTTATTGAGATGTAAAACTAAACTGAAAAAGCATTAACTCTCCATGGAAACTCGTAATAATACATTTTCATTTAAGTTGTACACATTTATCACAAATTATTTTCTGATCAATTGATCTAAACCGACTGTAACTGAAGATGAAGCCACTGACAGACACATTTCTACCAACAGGTTTAATCTTGAGCCATGCATGTAAACAGTACCTTAAAAACCTTTTCAGAGGATTCAGAACCTTTTCATCCTTCAGGAACTGAGGGTACATGTTGGAGTAATGACTGAACATCTGTCTGCAGAGAAAGAAGAAGAAAAGCTGGAATCAAACCATTAAAGTATTAAAGCTATAAGTAGTTATTAGCTAAACCAGGCATACTTATGTAATGTTTATTGGATAAAACAACAAACAAAATACATTATAAGTCTCATAACTCATCTTTCATATGTATTTTTTGTTTTCAAGCGCCTGCGAGGTAATATAAACACTTTATGAGAGTTTCCATTGATTGTGAAGGTGTGTGCTCTTTGTGTGTGAGGTATTTAATTAGCCGGGACCCTCACCCAGCAGTGAGATAACCCTCCAGGTACCCCGCCAGGAAGAAAGTGGTCTCGTCTTCCTGCGTACTTCCTGCTCCATGACCTGCAGAGATCTCCAGGACGCCCCATCCCGAGAGCAGCAGGGTGTCATTGAAGAACCCGTAGGCCCCCCCCTCGCTCTCCATCACCCCCTCCTTGAGGAGTACACTTTTCTGGGCAGCGTCCCAATACACGGTGGCCTCTCGGAGCTCTACCATCGGAGGAGGATGGGCAGGGTCACAGGGTTGAAGTTGGATAACATTCATTATGTAAGATAATGTCATGACACCATTAGAATAAGCTATAGGTAAAAACACAGCTTGGGAATAAAAATATATAAACATTTTCCTATGTGTTGCTTGATTTTTGTAATATTCACAGTCATACATTTATTGGATTTCCTTTTTTGTAAATGTATGTTTCCTGTACATACCTTTTTTTTGTTAATTGTCAAACTTGAATTGAATTTCTTTGTACAAATATTTTTCACAGTTATTTGTCATATTTTAATTACATTTCGTCTTGTTTATTTGTTCCATATTTTTTTTAATAATATTAGAATATTTCATTTATTTACAATTCTAGTAAATAATTGCTCTTGTTTTTCCATATTCATTTATCTTATTACGTTTATGTATGCACCATTATACACCAAAGCAAAACCATTTATGTAAAAACCCACTCTATAATAAACCTCATGCTGATTCAAGTAAAATATATTTACCATTTTAAAATAAATATAATTATTAATAATAATTTGATTGATTAATTGACAAAACCAATACAACATTAGTTAATAACATGAGTTATTGACAAAAGAAATCTTTAAAATAAAAAAGTATTTTAATTGCTTGACTATCATAGCCCATTCATGTGGCATTATGTGTCATTAGTGTTACATTTACATTTTAGCCAATTTTAAACGCTAATAAAATAGAACGAAATACAGCAGAAGAGAACACACTTTAAAAAATGCATTTTGTAAACATATAGGTGAAACTGTATTTGATTAAAAACATCGTCTTGCAATGTCCATACCAGCCATGGACCTGCTACTCACGGTAAGTTTGCACCGATGCAGCCAAAGTGCTCAGCAGCAGCATGCACAGTTCAATGGTCTCCATGTTAGCTGTTAACTAGGAAATAAATGTTCTTATTTCAGCACAGAGCCGCGATTTCTCAAGAACCGACGGGGTGCTTCTTTTCTGGTGGCTGATCCTTTCAATTGCACACATTTTCTGACACAGCGCGCATCTTCTCGGCAGTTTCCTTTTTCCCAGAAAAAAAGAAAAAGAGATCACCCCAGATGGGACTCGAACCCACAATCCCTGGCTTAGGAGGCCAGTGCCTTATCCATTAGGCCACTGGGGCGGCATACATATGGGCGTGGCCTAAGTTCTTTATATTACTATACAAATTATTGATATTCACAGGAAATGTTTTGTATGGAAAGCAGAAATCTACGTTTTGACTAGCACTGTTTCTGACATAGGATTTGTAATTGTCTAAAATACTAATATGTAAAGGAAAAAGGTATATAAACGCTTGTGGGAAGTCCAAGCGTCGCGATCTCCATGGTGATGCACTTACGTTCCATGGATGGTCCCATTATCTCACCTAAATATGGGTATTTATTTTGATGTTTAAAGACTTTGGTTATTAGAATATCCAAAAGATAACATAGATAACCAACACAAGTGCTGAAATATGTTCTTGATATCGTTATAAGCTGGTATTGGCAAGCTTAGTCCAAAAGCTTTGTATGAAACCCTTACAGTATTTCAGAGTGTTGTCCTAATGCAAAATGGCACGTTCCACGCGTGCGCAGGAGCAAGTATGGTTTGTTTGCAGCAGACGAGAGTCGACAAATTAAATAACTAGTCTTAATGGAGGTAAATATATGAGATATAAATATTCTAAGTGACAAAACAACTACTAACCAACCTGCTGTGAAGCAGTCGACATTTTCAATTGCATGTAAGGTAATGTTATGAGTAGCTAGCGAGTGTTAGCCTACTAGCATTAGCTCTATAGTGTAGCTTTGGCAACGATAAACACATTGACAGCACTGTGGATACATACTAATACTACTTGGTTTGTGGTGTTTTATACAGGACCTTAAGAAATCACTAAAGATGCCGCTCTTTGGGAGCACGTTCAGTCCGAAGAAGATTCCACCTCGCAAATCTGCTTCTCTGTCCAGCCTTCATACGGTGAGTAAAGAGAAAATACTGTTTTTATTGCAGCAGCATTGTGCTAAAGACACTAGTTTCATAATGTGCACGAATGGATGCATTACAATGAAGCAATACCTATATTTTGTTTTGATCCCTTATTTACAATACTATGATCCCTAAGGGATAAACAAAATGCATATAGTTTTTTGGTTTATCTATATTTCATGTCAATATTTCTCTATCTTTTTAATTGTTTTTATAATTGTTTTCTTTTTTGGTTGCTTTTCTTAATATGTATCTTTTTTAACTGTGTGTTTGTATCTACCATATACGTCATCGTATGTGTAAACATACTTGCAATAATCCTGATTCTGTTTCTGATCAATAATGAACGTGTTTTGATACAGCAAATGAGTGGATTGTGCTATAAAGCTACAGATCTATATTATTTTCCATTGGGTGTTCATTCAGACTGATCTATTATTTACCATTATTTTATCCTCCTCATACTGACTATGTTTTCTACCCTTCATCCCTTTAAGTTGGATCGCTCGACGAGAGAGGTGGAGCTGGGCCTTGAGTACGGACCTCCTGTGATGAACCTCGGAGGTCAGAGTTGGAAATTTGAAGATGGACAGTGGATCTCAGGTAATGAGTTTGGACATTGTTAAATAAAGAGCATAACAATGTTTGCTTCCGCTGTTTTAATGGATACCTCACCCTCAACACGACCATTTTTATACCAATTTTTACCACAATTTGTGAAGGAAACTGGTTTTGTTCTTGCATGCCAATAGAGGGGAATAGAGAGGCATAGTCCCTCCCCTTCCGGTGGACCTCCATGGGACCTTATTTCGGAAAAAGTATGTATTGAAGTCAATGGAGAGAGAAAGATTATCTTTCGATCCCGTTTGAATTGTGCCACGAATTACACATATGATGTTTGTCAATTTAGTATTTTTCATAGTCTTATATTTCAACAGTTTTACGACAAACTGTGACTTTTTTGACATGGAAATTATTTTTTAAGATTGACAAATATCATATGTGTAATTCGTGGCACAATTCAAACGGGATCGAAAGATAATCTTTCTCTCCCCTTTGACTTCAATACATAATTTTTCCGAAATAAGGTCCCATGGGTCAGAAGTAGATGGGCGAGACATCGCCTCTCTATACAGTACAACCGTTTTCTTTGGATTCGTCAATCCAAGTGTTTTCACAAATTCAAGGGAACCCAGTGGGAGGTAACATATACCAGTGATAATTTGGGGTTGAAGTTTTTTTGAAAAGTACACAAAAATAATTGCAGTTGTTTTCTTTCTGTTTTTGTTGATCCAGAATCTGGTGGGAATGCATCTGGTAGGGAAGTGCAGCGGCTTAAGAAAAAAAACGTACAGCTGGAGGAAGAGAACAACCTCCTGAAACTTAAGATTGAAATTCTCTTGGACATGGTAAGAACTGACCTTTGACCTTAAATAACTATAACATTAAAGAAGCCATATGTAAAAACGTACCGTGCTTGCAACATATTAAAGGTGAATCCCAGTAATAATGCTGCCTGCTCACACGTGGTAAAATGTAATACGTAAATGAACTGATTTGTAATCTCCCACTCTAGTTGACAGAGACTACCGTAGAGTACCACCTGATTGAGAAAGAAGTGGAAGATATAAAGACTCAACATCGAAGGAAGAAATGACAAATCTGATCGGATGCCTCCATCATAGAAATGTTCCTCATTCCCAGAGTTTACAGTTTGTCGATGTAAACAAAAAAGTCTTAATTTGTTTGTTTTTTATTTGCTCATAAGTGCAAACATATT
This sequence comes from Notothenia coriiceps, assembly GCF_000735185.1. Lineage (NCBI taxonomy): Eukaryota > Metazoa > Chordata > Actinopteri > Perciformes > Nototheniidae > Notothenia > Notothenia coriiceps. The sequence continues at coordinate 72,185 of NW_011368912.1, read as the reverse complement.
TTTTGCCTAATGAGGACTCTATCTGTTCTGTCTTGTTTCTTTAAATGTGAATCAACATAATTGTTCAATACACAACATATTTTCTACATCTTTGACATGTGTGTGGAAAGTATTTGCAGACATTTTCTTTTTAAGATTTGTTTTGTATATACTGTATTTTCTAAAATTCATCACAGGGTGTTTGCAATTTGTTTTGATGGCCTCTTTTAGAAAATGACCTTAATCACTCATTGGATTTTTACTCAGTTGATAACAAGTGACACGTTTACAAAAAGATAAGGAAAAATCCATAACATTTTTGTGCAGTAATGTTTCCAGGATAGACGTTTTTGTCAGGGTTCACTAACTGGCTTTTTGTAAATCAGTGAACCTTGAGCAATGTTTTGTTGTTGATCATCATCACAACAGCGTGATCAAGGATTCAAGGATCAATTATTGTCATTGTGCAACACAGGGTTGTTCAACAAAATGCTTCCATATCAACCAGCACACAGCAATAAAAACAAAACGGAGACAAATAAGTACACAACCATGGCTAGAAGTGACATAAGTAACATATGAGGGTGTTATTGACACATTGTAAAAGTGTTGGTACATTTAAAAACATGTTTGTTTTTACATAAAACCGATGATTGCCCAGTACAATTGCAAAAAAGTATTTATATTGCACATTGCAGGTTTATTGTACAAGATTGCAACATTTTGCAACAGTCTGTATTGTGTCATCATATTTATTTACCTTTTTCAAACGTAGTTTTGACTATCAATGTTTGTGTAATAATTTATATCGAATGAATTAGATTGTCCGAAGTAGAAATACATATTGATTATATCCTGTATTAAAATCAATATTGAGTAACTGCTAATTAAAGGTACGGCCTTCTACAAATCACTTTTGCTCCCTTTAGATAATTGGTAGAGGGACATGTCAATCAAATATACATTGCAGTGATTGGTTGAACAGTCTTAACAGCGCAGGCGCACTCTGCGTCAGTTAATGCAGCGTTTCCACCGACGTTGTTGCTTCCGACAGCGGGATAGACGAAGTACTTTCTAGCCTTTTTTTCAGCACTTTAAACCCACAGACTTTGCTTGTTCCACTGTCAGACTATTCAGCGACATAGTTGTGGACTTTATTCGTATACCTACTACTTTTAACAATGCCTCGGGGCGGTAAGTCTTGTTATTATTCAAGTAAACGTAGCATGCTAATTTGTAGCAAGCTAACTCTAGCTAGCGAATTGTTAGCTAAAGTATTGCGAACTCACACATGCTTAGCCTTTAGCTTGCTAACCGGTTAGCATGGGGTTTTTTTGCGGCTGTAATCTACCCAGGAACGACATCATGTACCTATAGTTATTATTAATGTCTTTGTATAACAGTTGTTGGTTATTTTAGTAGTTAAACAGTTGAAAGGTTTCCATGGGCATTTGTTTTTTAAACGCCGGTAACGGTAACTAACTGTTACCATGTGCACATGACAACGACACATTTACTAGTATTTATTTAAATGTCTGGTTCATAGCTTTTGTTTCTACCACCAGATACGTTCACATGTGTGTTATTCAAGTGCACACTACCTTTTTATATGGAGCTGTTTTACCCTTATGTCATCATCTAGCCCTCACTAACAATGACATGTAGTAGCGTTGACGTTAAACTACGCTGGCCCTCAGTGAACGTCATTTGTGACTCATCTCCAACCACACACTCTCTGCAGCTTTTTAAGATTTATTTTATTTATTTTCTACAGACATTGCACAATAATTAACTCTTCAGTTTCCACCTCAATGTAAATCTGTAATAGATAGTTGGCTAACTAATATGTAACTAGTAGTTCCTGGGGCTGGTTGTTTGATCCAATATTATCAATACAGTTTTTTTAGCAGGCATTTCAGTAAAATGTAATGCAAAACATACACAAATGAGCATATACATGTCTGACAGTGCTGGATATGAGGTAGTAAATGGGGCCTTATTCTTCTGGTATTTCCTTTTTCGGACATAAGCTAACTATCTTTGATAATTTGTCAATACTTTTCATAGTTTTCCAGTAGTGCATAACAATGAACGAAACGTAGTACGTCCCACTTTACATTAGTTTGATCATTTAAATGTAGAAAACAAGTAAACATGTCTCATCTGTTTTAGGATATTATGAACCAGACATGTTCAGGTGTGTTTACTTACAGGGAGTGTACATAATGGCAACCACATACCACATCAGCATAAACTCTGACTTACAAAAATCTCATAACATCACAATATAGTCCAGGCAGTAGACCTCTCTCTCTCTTCTTTTAACAAAAAGCTTCCAGTGTTTTTTTTCACATTTGTGGATGTTGCATGTTACCCTGTTCTGAAAATAAATCACTTAACTTTGCTTTTAGATTGACCAACTTGAACAAACAGTTGGATACATTCACCAGTAACAACTTATTTCTTCTGCTTTGCAGGCAAAAGAAGCCACAAGGGCAGGGGGAAGCAGTTCAGTAACCCAGAGGAGATCGACCGACAGATGAAAGCGCAGAAAGAGTTGGTGAGTGAATCTTTGTGGCAGATTTGGAGACGCAGTCAAACTGTGTCCGGTGTGATTTGAATGTTTTTGTTTACAGGAAGAAAACCCTGGCGCAGCAGAGAAGGGAAGCGACGCAGACTCCGATGAAGAGAGCAGCAGTGATGAAGAAAATGACGTGAGTAAAGCCAGGGCCATAATGTTGAAAAAAAAAATAAAAAATGACAGATGATAACGATATTTATAGGCAATGCCGCATGATGTATGCACAAGCAAACATTCTCCTACGTAAGTTTAGTGCATGTACAGATGGAGTGAAGATGTCTCTGTTCAGATCATATTGTACACCACTCTATACTGCACATTTTGTGCACAAACTA
>NW_011368912.1:58971-69245 GCF_000735185.1 Notothenia coriiceps | reverse complement strand
ACCTCTATTAGGTGACACTGTCAGTTCCTTCTGGAAACTTCTAGCTTTTCAGGAATCCTGCAAATTAACATTGTCCAATTAAACTGGAAAATCAACAGAACAAACCACGAGTTTCTCATGTCGAATTGTTGGTGAACAAAACCTCATTACGCTGGTTTTAGTTTCTGCCCAAAACGATTATAGCTTCAATGAAATAAGCACGTTTATGTTACAGGAAGAGTTCGAGTCTGAAGTCCACGGTGTTGATGGCCTCAGCTTCAGCGTTTCTAAAGAGTAACTTCCTATTTTGGACGGGGGGATCGATCAAAACTATTCAGGTTTTACAACAGTTGGTTGTTTGTTGCAAGATATGCTCAGAAAGGTGGAATTGTACTGTTACTGTTCTTGCTGAAGATTTGGATCCTTGTTAGATTGGTTTAAATGCGGTTTGAGCTATGTGTCTTTGAACGTAGCCAACTCAATTACTCACACTAATTTTTTTCTGTTAGATTGGGGATCACATTTTGGGACATCTCGGAGGACGTTTTGTCCACGAAAACCACAATGGGATGCAAGGAGACTAATGCCAAGTTATTGCTAGTAAGATAGAGAAACACTAAAAAGAGTCACCCTACGACCCCATGAAGAGCAAACTGAATACAAAGAGACGGACCATAAAAAACACCAGATGCTTACGTTCCCTACTAAACTAGGGGCGTACAAAGGGAGAGTAACAAAAACATAAAAATAACAGGGCGAGAGGAAAAGGGAGAGTGAAACTGAGTGCTGAAGCCACAAGAAGTGATGTTTAATTATTTCACATTAAATCAGACAAAAGGAGAAGGTTCACCACGGCAATTTGCCAAAGTAACTGAGAACAGAACTTTCTTTATAAAAGAAAGCGACTAAAGCAAAACAATACACAGGAGCGATCTCTAAAGTTAGCCAAAACACAGTTTATCTAGCAGGACAGCGACAGGAGACACCTTACACCATGCTTGCAACACATTGCCCGGGGTCCCAGGGGGGATGGAGAACGGTTCCTCTTAAGGAGCGCCCTGATTGGGGCTTTGCGGCAGCACCTGGAGGGGACGAGGCTGCCACCTGCGAGACAATCAGGGGAGGAGAGAGGAAAGATGAGGAGAGACAACACACACGCATCACACACAACATCACAACACACACACACACCCACCCCACACCCGACACACACACACACACACACCCCCCCCCCACGCACACACCACACACGCACACACACGACACACACACACAACACACACACACACACACACACACACTGACCATAAAAAGACAAAATAATCTACAAAAAGGCCACGAAATTACTTCAAAAGACACTCAAAACGACTAATGTTGAAGAGACAGACAAGGACTACAAATATACACACAACGACCTCAAAAAGGACACAAAATAACGCTTCAAAGAGGATCTCAAAATCTACCTTAAAAATACACCAAAAAACTGCAAAAAGGCCCACAAAATGACCTGCAAAGAGACTCAAAAACGGCTATGAAGAGGAGACAATGATACGCAGGGGACATCTAATGAAATAACAAGACACAAAATGACCTCAAAGAGGGCAAAGATGAATAAATGAGCCCAGGGAGGAACCAGGAGGTCCAGAGAATGACTACTAAGAGGACAGAAAGGTGGCGCTCAACAAAAAGAGCTAATATTAACATCAAAGGACACCCGAAAATGCTTTCGCTGTTTAACATTAAAAGACACAAGATAGGACCAGAAAGAGGAAACACCAAGAAGAGACCAGAAAGGAGACAGGGCAAGAAGACCAGAAGAGACACACGAAACCAAGAAGAGACACAAGTAAGACCAGGAAAGAGACATAGAAGGACCAGAGGAAGAGACACAAGAAGACCAGAGAAGCAGACAATGGCTAATGCACCATGAAAGGAGACAACATTAGCAAGACCAGAACAGAGACACTAGAAGACCAGAAAGGACACAAGAAGGACCAGAGAGAGATACAAGGAAGACCAGAAAGAGAGCACAAGAGAAGACCAGAAAGATGACACTAGGAGACCAGAAAGAGACAGAAGACCAGAAAAGGACACTAAGGAAGACCCAGAAAGGAGACACTAGAAGGACCAGATAAGAGACACAATGGAGAAGACCAGAAAGAGACACTAGAAGACCAGAAAGAGACAAGAAGACCAGAAAGAACACAAAGAAGACCAGAAAGAGAAACCAAGAAGACCAGGAAAGGAGACACTAGAAGGACCAGAAAGAGACAAGAAGACCAGAAAGAGACACAGAAGACCAGAAAGAGAAACAAGAAGACCAGAAAAGATACTAGAAGAACCACGAACAGGACAATAGAAGACCAGAAATGAGAAAACAAAGAAGACCAGATAGAGCACACAGAAGACCAGAAGAGACAAGCAAGACCAGAAAGGACACAAGAAGACCAGAAAGACAAACAAGAAGACAGAAAGGAGACACTTAGAAGACCAGAAAGAGGACAGAAACAGAAAGAGACACAAGAAGACCAGAAAGAGAAACAAGGAAGACCAGAAAGAGCCACCTAGAAGACCAGAAAGAGACACAAGAAGACCAGAAAGAGAAACAAAAGACCAATGAAAGAGACACTAGAAGACAAGACAAGAGAAAACAAGAAGACCAGAAAGAGATACAATAAGAACCAGAAAGAGATACTAGAAGGACCAGAAGAGAAACAAAAAGACCAGAAAGAGACACTAGAAGACCAAAATGAGACAATAAGACCAAGAAATGAGACACAAGAAGACCAGAACAAGAGACACAAGAAGACCAGAAAGAGACACCTAGAAGACCAGAAAGAACAGAAGACCAGAAAGAGCACAAGAAGACCAGAAAGCAGAAACAAGAAGACCAGAAAGAGACACTAGAAGACCAGAAGAGACACAAGAAGACCAGAAAAGAGACACAAGAAGACCAGAAAGGAGAAACAATTTGAAGACCGAAAGAGACACTAGAAGACCAGAAAGAGACAAGAAGACCAGGAAAGAGAAACAAGAGGGACCAGAAAGAGACAAGAACCGAAAGAGAAACAAGAAGACCAGAAAGAAGGACACTAGAAGACCAGAAAAGACAAGAAGACCAGAAAGAGACACAAGAAGGCCAGGAAAGAGAAACAAGAGACCAGAAGAGACACTAGAAGGACCAGAAGAGACACAAGAAGACCAAAAGAGACACTAGAAGGGACCAGCAAAGACACAAGAAGACCAGAAAGAGACTAGAGACCAGAAAGAGACACTAGAAGACCAGAAAGAGACACAAGCAAGACCAGAAAGGACACTAGAAGACCAGAAAGAGACACAAGAAGACCAGAAAGAGACTAGAAGACCAGAAAGAGACACAAGGAAGACAAAGAGACACCAAGAAGACCGAAAGAGCACATAGAAGACCAGTAATTGAGACAGAAGACCAGAAAGAGACTAGAAGACCAGAAAGGACACAAGAAGGACCCAGAAAGAGACGTTAGAAGACCAGAAAGAGACACAAGAAACCAGAAAGAGACACAAGAAGACCAGGAAAGAGGACTTAGAAGACCAGAATGAGACAAGAAGACCAGAAAAGAGGTACACTTAGAAGACCAGAAATGAGACTTAGAAGACCTAGAAAGAGACACCAAAGAAGACCAGAAAGGAGCTTAGAAGACCAGAAAGAGACACAAGAACCAGAAAGACGGACACAAGAAGACCAGAAAGAGACACATTAGAGACCAGAAATGAGGACCCCCAAGAAGACCAGAAAGGCACTTAGGAAGACGCAGGAAAGAGACTAGAAGACCAGAAAGAAGACACGAAGAGACCAGAAAGAGCTAGAAGACCAGGAAAGAGAACACAAGAAGACAGAAAGAGACACAAGAGACCAGAAAGAGACAAGTAGACAGAAAAGAGACACTAGAAGACCAGAAAGAGAACGCAAGAAGACCAGAAAGAGACACTAAAGACCAGAAAGAACTAGAAGACCAGAAGAGACACAAGACGACCAGGAAAGTAGAACACAAGGAGACCAGAAAGGAGACACTAGAAGACCAAGAATAGACACAGAAGACCAGAAAGAGAAAACTAGGAAGACCAGAAAGAGACTAGAAGACCTGTGGTGTGAAAGAGACCACAAGAAGACCAGAAAGAGACTAAAGACCAGGAAGAGACACAAGGAAGACCAGGAAAGAGACACAAGAAGACCAGAAAGAGACAAGAAGACCAGAAAAGACCACTAGAAGGACCAGAAAGAGACACAGAAGACAGAAAGAGACAGAGAAGACCAGAAAGAGAACAGAAGACCAGAAAGAGAAACTAGAAGACCAGAAAGAGGACAAGGAGACCAGAAAGAGACACTAGAAGACCAGAAAGAGACACGTAGAAGACAGAAGAGACACAAGAAGACCAGAAAGAGCACTCGAAGACAGAAAGAAGACACTCGAAGACCAGAAAGAGACAAGAAGACCGAAAGAGACACAAGAAGCCAGAAGAACCTAGAAGACCAGAAAGAGACAAGAAGACCAGAAAAGAGACACAGAAGACCAGAAAGAGACACTAGAAGACAAGAAAGGCCAAGAAGGACCGAAAGAGACACAAGAAAGACCAGAAAGAGACAAGAAGACCAGAAAGAGGACACTCGAGACCAGAAAGAGACAAGAAGACATGAAATAGACACAAGCAAGACAGAAGACGACACTAGAAGACCAGAAAGAGGACACAAGAAGACCAGAAAGAGACACAACAATAAACGTATCAAGACGATAATAACGGGTGATGTTTGGATACAAACAAATAAAAAAGTGTCACAATACGGACCACAAGGAGGACCTTCCTCCTTGTGGATGGTAAGTAGGGTGTCAATTAAAGTTTTGATAACGGTGCGTGGAGCAGCAAGCTTCAGACCTAATATTCGAAACAGGCCGTGTCTTTTATGCGCTTCTTGGAATCCAACCACCAGTGAATGAACGACTTCTTCCTCTCAAATGGACAGTATTGTTTCCTCCATCAAAATATGCTCCATCGAATAAAACCATCAAAGCCAGCGTTGCATGGCCAGCCGTGCAGGTGACAGTGTTTCAGATGATGAGTCCCTGAACCCAACAAGGCTTCAACACCGCCGGACTCTATTGATGGCTCACAGAAAACAGGAATGATGGCTCTTATTTATAGATGTTAATGTATTTAAAGGCTTTCTTGATGTAGATCACAAGCTGCTGGTTCTGAGCTCCGTGGTTGGTTAAAATACCATCAGAAGGACAGTGTATGGATCAAATAAAGTACCAGTAGGCTGAACGAAATATAAACGAAACACTTCTGTTTTTGCTCCCATTTTTCACGGAGCTGAAAATCAAGATGTAAGAATTTTTATCTATTGGCAAAAAAGGAAATTTCCTCTCAAATAATTGTTCACAAACATTTCTAAATCTGTGTTAGTGAGTACTTCTCCCTCCACCTACATGTGTGGCATTCAAGATGGTTGATTAGACATGATTATTGTAAAGGTGTTGCCCTTAGTGGTCATTATAAAAAAGGCCACGCTAAAAGTGCAGTTTAATCTAGAAAAGAGACATTTATTTCTTTTTATTTTTACTGTAGTGCAGGGGTGTCCCAATACGTGCGATCGATCGCGAAGGAAGTGGGTAGATCGCATGGCATTGATAAAACGTTACTATCACTTCCTCCCCCTTACTAAGGCATTTTGCCACTTTATTGACGTGACAGGTAAGCCAGGTCTGAGTTGTATTGTGCCAACACGGGGTTGCATGAGTTATGAGGGGGCTCACTCCTCATCTGAAGCGCAAATGCGGCCGCACTGATTATGGCGCTTATGCGGCGATTTAGTGGTAAACGCGCCACAGTTTATCCGCCGTTTAGGTCACTTAGCCCCCCTTGATTAACTGCGCGGTCAAAGCCGAGCCGTCTTGTCACATTTTGCGTGGTTCCGAAACCAGCCGGCCCTGTATTTCGAGTGCGCGGATTAGTTACAGGTTTAACGGTAATGCAAAAACTAACTCTGGGGAAGCTGGATTTCAAAAGTAAAGGCAGGCCATGTATTCATTTCTATTATATTTGCGATTGAGGAAACAGGGTAATTCATGAAATTAATTGTAGGACTTATTGCTTCATAAACTTGTTGCACCAAATACTATTAACATACTTTTACTGTGTACTTTGAGAATGGCAAAATTCCCTCCAGAGACAAAGAGGAGCATTTTTGTCTAACTTTGCTGTGGGTAAAAAACATTCTTCGTCATAAGTAGTTTATGGAAACTGCCATGTTTGTACTTTAATACTTCTAGGACTACTTGCAAACTAATATTAACTACTTTTACTGTGTACTTTTTGAGTATTTACTTTCAAAGTCCTCTCCACAACAGAATTACATTTGTCAACTTTAATGTGGTCTAAAAAACATTTTCTTCATAAGTAGTTATGAAACTGCCATTTTTTTTTACTTAATACTTCTTTAACTACTCTGCACCAAAGTAGATATTCCAAAGTCCCCTCCAGAGAACAAGGCAATGACCACATTATTGACAAAAATGCTTCATCTCTTGTTGTCTGTGAGAGGACTTTTGAAACTCCAAATTATTCAAAAGTACACAGTAAAAGTAGTTCATATTATGTTTGCAAGTAAGTCTAAGAAGTACTTAGTACAAACATGTGCAGTTTCCTTAAACTACTTATGGAAGAAATGTTTTTTATTCCCACGTCAAAGTTAAGACAAAATGCTCCTTCATTGTTCTCTGAGTAGGAAGGAATTTTGCCATTCTCAAAAAGTTACACAGTAAAAGTAGTTCGATAGTATTTGGCACAAGTTTATGAAGCAATATCAGCGCCTACAATTCATTCTCATAAATTACCCTGTTTCCTCAATCGCAATAATAGAAATGAACCACATGCCATCCATTTCACTTTGAAAATCCAGCCTTCCAGAGTTTGTTTTATGCGATTCGTGAAACCTGTAACTAATCGCGCACTCGAAATACAGGGGCGGCTGGTTTGACCACGTCAAAAGTGAAAGAACGGCTGGCTTGATCCGCATCTTGTTTATACATATACGCGGACCAACCTCAAGTCCTGGGCGACAGAGCTTCTCCGTTGCTGCACCACCCTCTGGAACGCCTCACTACCTCATCCATCAGACTGCTTCCTCCCTTCACCGCATCAAACATCACTCAAAACCCACCTGTTCAACCACTGACCCCCCTCCCCCTGTTTATCTCTTTTTGTATTTTTTGTGTGTTATTTTATTCTCTGTGCAAAGCGACTTTGAGTTTTTAGAAAAGCGCGTATACAAGTCTCATGTATATGCACAAGCTTAATTTCTATTTTTGTATATCAACTAGGACACTGATCCAATACATGTTCCTGTTTGTTTTGTTCAGCCTTATGTATCTGTATTGAATTATTATTACTTTTTGTTTTGTTTTGTTATTTCCCATTGTAAAGCGTCCTTGGGTTCGTGAAAGGCGCTATATAAATTATTTTATTACTTATTGCCTTGTTACACTTTTGTTCTGCCTTGAACCGTATTGTTCCTTTAGATAATGTATGTTTGTAAGCGCAACTGTTCAATAGTCCATCAGGGCGGACTGGGACTAAAAATCAGCCGGGGGACTCTTGACCGGCACACCTCGGGTACCGCAAGTATTTACCGCTTAGTAATTGTCAAGGAGGGGGGTTAAAAAAAGGTTTAGCTTGTATTGTCAAAATGATACTTATACGGTCTGTTATGTGTGATAGCACCATCGGGAATGCTTCGCTGTACTCTGTGTAGTGACGATACAGGAATCTAATCGAATAAATGGGAGAAAGGACCAAATTGCATACAACCATTTATTTTTTTGTGAAAATTAGGACTGGGGAGGAGTGTGTGGGAGACCATTTACATGCAGACAAAGCTATATAACACAGGAAAGGGAAGCTCCCAATAAGCATGATAGTGCCCCCTTAAAAAAATGATTAAAATATGTATGCATACGTTTTATTTTATTATAATAGGCAATGCCGCATGATGTATGCACAAGCAAACATTCTCCTACGTAAGTTTAGTGCATGTACAGATGGAGTGAAGATGTCTCTGTTCAGAGCATATTGTACACCACTCTATACTGCACATTTTTGTGCACAAACTACAGAAAAGCAAGTTTACGGAAACTTCAAGTAGCTTATAATGATGCCATGAGAATATTGCTGAAGAGACCTAGATGGTCTAGTCAAATGTTTGTGGCTGCAGGAGTCAATACTCTACAAGCTGTTTTAAGAAATCTCATGTATAAATGTATTTGCCGGCTTAATGGCTCTGATAATGAAATCCTCTTGGCCTTATCGAACATAAGGTTTAGTACTACACGCTACCAATCGGAGCTGTGGAGACATTGGTATAGTTGTCTCTTTGTAGGACACTGATTTAAATTATTCTTAAACTATGAATTTGTTTTATGCTGTGTATGTAATTTATTATATGTAATGTCTTGTCTTTTATCTGGACCCTGAGTCTGTAATAATAAAAGTTTTCAATGTTGATTTTTAAAAGTGCAAATACTTGTTTTAGATATTGGAATCCAACGACTGACACCACACCTAATGTTGAAATGTGTAACTGCTCTCCATATCATGATCAAATACTACCAGCTTTTGAATCGATGGAAAATACCCAATGAGAAATGTTTTTAAAACCACATTCAAACAATGCATATTTCTCTGTCTTTACCAACCATAACTGTTCTGGTGGATAACTTTTTTCCCTGATTTAAAAAAAGTATTTATTTTCTCCACACAGTCCAGAAAAAGAAGTGGGGTGGAGGGGCTCATAGAGATTGAGAACCCAAACCGTGTGTCTCAGAAGAGCAAGAAGGTGGCGGAGTTAGACGTCAACGCTCCCAGAGAGCTGTCTCGCAGGGAGAGGTAAGCGTCACTCAGGAAAATGATTGGTTTTGTGCCGTTGTATTTTTATTGGGGTTCTGATGTTTCGATTTAATACACATATTTGGTCCTTTCAGAGAGGAGATCGAGAAGCAGAAGTCAAAGGAGCGCTACATGAAGCTCCATCTGGAGGGGAAGACGGATCAGGCCCGGGCCGACCTCGCCAGACTGGCCATCATCAAGAAACAGAGAGAGGACGCAGCCAAGAAGAGAGACGACCAGAAGAAAGGTGAGAGGACACCAGAGTGCTGCGGGAATGAGTCCTAAAACCTGGACACGAGTCAGCATTTTACTACTTCCGGGTCGCTCATCTCGAAAGTCAAATGTTGTTCTTAACATGTTTTTGGTTAGAGGACTTAAATAATACCGATAGTTAATGGAAGCTCTAGAGATGAATGTTTTGCTCTTCGACATAACATATAAGTACATTTCAGCAAACTCCTAAATGTCCAATGTTGCTTTCAACTGTCATAATAAGAAAAACGTCATCACGCCGAAAATTAGCCGCCTTTAGCTTCGTGGTGGTGACGTGAAGCAGCGTTTCGGCCAGGGGGCGTCTTGCCGTCATTTGACGCCCTTACTCAGCTCGGAACGCCCTGAACTCGAGCCGAGGGCGTCCAAATAAATAAATAATTCGGGAGAAGATCGAGAGTTTTTGTCGCTTTAAATGCTGGAGGGGCAAAGGAGTCTGGTGGGATTATTTTCGCCGCCAGCAAAGCGTGTTCCTGTGACGGAAAGTGAACTGCCGGCGAGCCTTGACGGGGGGTGCTCGTGGAGCACGCGCGTGAACTGTGAGCGCTGGAGCCTCGCAGCGGCGAAACTGAGGCTCCGTGGTAAACTGTGGTAACATGAAGAGCCTTTTGGGGGGAGGAACAGCCGGCTCTTCTTAGTGAGCCGAGCCAAATGATCCGGCTCACTAAAAAGAGCCGGAATTCCCATCACTAATACGTAAAGAAAGACTAGGCTTGTTTTGAGATGAGCTGCGGCTCGTCTCGAAAGTAGACGAGAATAGCCGATTGCAGCCGGGGGAGGTCTCAAAAAGCTCGCCTGAAGTCGGACAGCTCGGAGTCGGCTTCTTCTTCTTCTCTCGGTTTTTTGTCGGTTTGCATTTATAAAGAATGCACACATGTGTTTAATCGTTAATGTCAGATATGTACTAAGTAAATACATTTGTTCCTGCTCAAGATTAGATTCAACTTTATTGTTATTGCACAGATTACAGGTACTGAGACAACGAAATGCAGTTTAGCTTCTAACCAGGAGTGCAACAAGCAGTAAAGTGAAAAGTAATGTACACAATCTACAGAATAAAATATAGAATGAATTGAATGATGAATAAACAGTGAGGGGTATGAATA
>NW_011368912.1:54598-57539 GCF_000735185.1 Notothenia coriiceps | reverse complement strand
TAAAAAGTATTAAATGGCATTTTCCAAGGTATTACATTTTGTAGCTTGTTTTCAATAAGTATATCAATTGTCCAAAGAGGTTGTATTCTACAGTGTGCCTGAATGTAATCATTGCGTAGGTGTGTAGTGTGATTCTGTGGAGTTTATTTTATGGCATCCCGTTGGATTTGACGTCATCTGAACAGGACATCGCACGCTCACTGCTTGATAGCGCGCGAAGGTCCGTTTACGCCGGTTGCTAAGCAACATCGTTATGGGGAAATGCAAGTCTGCGTCCAAATGGTTGGAAGATAAGGAGGAAGGACAATCAATACTGTATATAGTCAATGTGAGGTAAAGTGTGTCGCCAAGGTAACCGGTTAGAACTCAAAGTGGCGATGAGGTCTTAAAATGTATGGAAAGGGTCTTAAAAAAGGTCTTGCATTTGACTTCAGGATTCCTGCATATACCCTGATATATGTTGGATTGTTAGAGGTCAGAAGAATTTCATTGCCATTTCTACACTGTTTTTTGAATCTTGAAAAAAAAAAGGGGGTTGAAGTAAAAGACCCTGAACTGTCTTCTTGCAGAGAGCGGGGAGCACCAGCGCGTGGTGGCCTTCCTGAGAGGAATCCCTCAGGACGTCCTGGCCAAGGCCTCGCTGAGGTCCAAAGCATACACTCGGGCCCTCATGCACTTTGAAGCATACATCTTAGAAAACAAAGAGAACATTCAGGATCACCTCACCTTCCTGCAGGTCAGACAACAATCAATAATCATTTTAATAATAACAGTTTTCTTTGTTCGTCTGTCCACATTTCCTCTGCTTTGTTGAAGTAACTTATAACGTCCTTTCATGGTACTGTTTTGAAACAATTTAAATAAAGTCAAGTTAATGTAACAATTTGGGTGAGGAGCAGTCCTAAAATTTTGTTTGGACAGGAATCTAAATCTGTCATTGTAGTCTGCTTCAATTGTTTGGGTATTTAGACGTACTTCAACTTAAGTTCAGTTCAAGTATTACTATTTCTGGTACTTTCTAAGACTGTCTTTAAGACTCAAGAGGACTAAAATATCAAACTATTTAAATCTTTACTGAGATTTACCTAAGGACTGTAGATGGAAATTAGCTATTTCCCAAATCTTGCATATTTCGTCTCTTCTCTTTTCTGAGATGAATGTGTTTGTATGCATGGTCCTCGTTGAAATAAAGACATAATGATAGTTAACCACTCACGTTATTTGTTAAGTGGAGAGTTGCAGCTCTCAGCTTTTTTACATTTCTTATAATTGACTTTTTGCAGACCCTGTACGCTGCGATGCACGAGCCGGACGGGGTGAGGGGGGTCAACGCCCTGAGGAGGGAGGAGCCGTCGCTACGGGAACAGATTCTGGAGCACGAGAGCATCGGCCTGCTGAGAGACGCGACCGCCTGCTATGACCGGGCCATTCAGCTGGAGTCAGACCAGGTACACACACACACACACACACACACACACACACACACACACCAGGGCTGCATTCCTTTTCAGTTTTGTATCATAAATCTATGAGACATTCATGATGGGTACAGTTTATAAGTGACTTTCTAAAATCGTGCCATCGTGATAAGGCCACTATATAAATGATTGATGTTGTTCAGATCAAGGGAAACTGTGCTGTCAGCTTTTGTTTTATTTCAGTATTGCATCGCTTTCTAATTATTTCCCTATTACATAACTTGTTTTTTCCCCTCTGTGTACAGATTGGTCACTATCACGGGGTCATGACCTCCATGCTCGGCCTTGGACAGCTGTCAACAGTCATCACTCAGGTCAATGGAGTCCTGGCAAACAAGTGAGACACACACACACACACACACACACACACACACACACACACACACACACACACACACACACACACAAACTTTATACAATGGCCCATATCAATCTTATAAAAGGTGCTTTTAATCTACTCATTCTTTCCCTGCTAATTAACCCACTAGCTGTGTTTTTATATTCATTATCCTCTTGAGTGTTTCTTTATTAATGCGCAACTGTATTTTATTCTTATAATATGTATGTCAATTAAGATCCACTGAATGTAGCTATGTACACATTTAGGCACCAGTGGAAGTCGGAGCTGAACACCTACAGAGTGGAGGCGGCCTGGAAGCTCGGGAAATGGGACCTGCTGGAAGATTATCTGAGTTCAGGTAATGAAACGCACAGATTGTTCCTGGAAGCTACAACATAGTGAAGCTTTTGTTGTAGAGCGAGACAATTACTTGCACTATTTTTTCTGTTTTCCTGTTTTATTGCACTGTTGGAGGAGCCTGTGACCTAAGATTTTAATCGACATAACTACACTTTAGCTATGTACGTATTAAAGGTCACCTATCATGCTATTTTTAGGCAATAGCATAGGTCTCAGATATATACAAATATATAAAAAACATGTTTATGAAGTGTTTTGCTCAAAATACCAAACTGATCACCCATTCTAGCCATCCCTCATATCCCTCTATTNCTGAGTTCACATGAGTGGGAAAAGGGACTCTAAAAGACAAAGTGTGTGGGGGAACTTTAAAGGTCACCTATCATGGTATTTTTAGCCATGCCTCATATCCCTCTATTTCACTTCCTGTTTCAAAAGTACTGATTTGGGTTATAAAGCTTTAAAAAAAGCTACTGTCTAAACTAAATACTGCCGTGATGAAACGCCATATCATGGATTATCAAGGATTATCTCTGAAACAGTATGGAGCTCAAAGGCTTTCTCTCTTGCCGGTTATACCACAAGGTGAGTTCCTTTTTACTTCCTGCTTCTTCACACACATGCTCTCCAGTACAGGTTAGCTCTGAGTGTTAGCGATGCTAATGTAAACACCGACCATATTACGTCCAAAACAGTCGGGCATTGTTTCTGATAGCAACTTTCTGATAGTGCCGTGGGTGTAAAGCCAGCCTACATTTCCGAT
>NW_011368912.1:53230-54508 GCF_000735185.1 Notothenia coriiceps | reverse complement strand
GCTGTGTGAGTTCCCCGACATACCGGGGACACATCTTTATGAATAAAAGACATCAAAAAGTGCATTTTGCATGATAGGTCCCCTTTAATAATAATACAATAAAATAAAGAACATTTTAATATACTTAATAAAACAAGAAATCATGCATAAAACAATTATAATTTAAAAGAAAAGAGAGAAATTAATGAAAGATTTGCTATATTGGAAGACTTTGTTTAATAGTGTTTTTTTATGTGTGTGTGTGTGTGTGTGTGTGTGTGTGTGTGTGTGTGTGTGTGTGTGTGTGTGTGTGTGTGTGTGTGTGTGTGTGTGTGTGTGTGTCAGGAGGGTGCTGGAGATGTGCTGCTTCATGGAGAAGATGCTGGCCAGCATGCTCGCAGACTTTGAGATGAAGGTGGAGAAAGATGTTTTGGAGCCGCTGAACAAGCTCAGCGAGGTGAGAGACTGAACACATTGATATTTAATGCATTAAGTGTCAACAGTTCAACACTAACAAAAGTGTTATTTATTGCACTGCTCTGGCGTTGTATAGTCTGTGTTTTTGTTCCGTATGTTTATCACCAGTCACGGCTTGTTGTTCATTTCTGTCCCACTATATTGTCTGAATACATTTATGGACAACATTTCTGTAGCTGACTGGAAAATAAATAGCAAAACATAGAATGGATATAATGTTTTTGTACCATTCCTTTAACTGAATGTATTGTGTTTCCTTCCAGGATGATTTACCGGAGATTCTCAAGAACAAGAAGCAGTTTGCAAAGCTCACTACAGACTGGAACAGCGCCAGAACCAAGTGAGCCTCATTCACTGATACCTGTTACAATCAATCCAACATCGAACACACATTTTAACAAGTGTGTGTGTGTGTGTGTGTGTGTGTGTGTGTGTGTGTGTGTGTGTGTGTGTGTGTGTGTGTGTGTGTGTGTGTGTGTGTGTGTGTGTGTGTCTGTCTGTGTGTCTGTCTGTCTGTCTGTCTGTCTGTCTGTCTGTCTGTCTGTCTGTCTGTCTGTCTGTCTGTCTGTGTGTGTGTGTGTGTGTGTGTGTGGTGTCAGGAGCCAGGCCAGCACGGGTCCTCAGGCAAAGCAGGACGGGCTGAGGGAGGAAGTGGAAGAAGCCTGGAGGAGGTTAGAGAGCATCAAGGTATCTGCATTTCTTTTACACACATACCTGGGAAAATGTCTATTATTAAAGGTCCCAGCCCGAAACACACACACACACCCGTAGCCTGGCTGGGAGTTTGTGTGTGTGCCCGGGCTGAGTTCTGCGGTGTCTCGC
>NW_011368912.1:48533-53185 GCF_000735185.1 Notothenia coriiceps | reverse complement strand
GCTTTGAGGATCTTACCAGAATTAGATGTATATTGTGCAATTTTTTCCAAACTCTCATTGGTTTCTCATTACAGCATCTCTGTATAGTAATGTGTATTACTCTCTGCTCCTAAACTGGCTTGTTGCGAGGGCTCGCTGCCCCCTCCGTTGGTGAGCTCAGTGGGCCGTCTGCGAGACAGCGAAACCCAGCCCGAAACACACACACACACACACACCCGCAGCCTGGCTGGGAGTTTGCGTGTGTGCCCGGGCTGAGTTCTGCGGTGTCTCGCCGAGTGAGCCAGCTCACAGTGTCCCGCTCCTCGCAGCAGCGAGCCTCGCAACATCCCGCCGAGTGTGTGTGTGTGTGTGTGAGGAAGTCCACGGATTGGTCCAAACGTAACGGCTCCGCAGATTGGTCCATTTGGACCAATCTTACGTTACGTCACTATACCCGAAATACGTCACTATACCCAAGAAGTAAACAATGGAAAAAGAGAAATCTCCAACGAGGCGTTCTGGGGCAGCATAGACAGGTCTTCTCTGTGTTACGCAGCGTCTACACGGAGGCGTGCGTTGAAGCTTGCCGGTGAGCTTGTCTGAAACTCGACCAACAACCAATCACATGAATCTCCCGCCCCGGACACACAAGCAGCGGTTTGATTGGCTAGAGCTTGTACTGGCATATGATTTGATTGGCTGACGCTTCCGCTGAAGCTTCAAAAGTTGAACATTGCTCAACTTTTGAAGCGAGCAAAGCGAAGCAACGCTCCCACAATGCAGTTCGGCAAAGCGTGACGTCACCCCATTCAAAGTGAATGGGCAGAAGCGTTGAAGCTTCAGCGCACGCCGCCGTGTGGACGGGCCGTTAGAGTTGTACTCGCTACAGGGTGTACTTTTAGGGTTTGTGACTCTGCAGACCGTTTACATGCATACAAAGCTACATAACACACAAGGGGACGGGGGAATAACCAGAAAAGCATGACATGGGACCTTTAAGGAAACACTACGAGAAAAAATATGTTTTCTTTATGCACTTGTCACATTTTGGGAGTTTTCTTTCAAATATGTGGCAAGAAAAGATCCAAAAGACAGAATCAGGTGATTATTATAACCATTTGATCCATTTTCATCTGTAAGTTTCTCCTAAATTCACCAGAAAGTAGCATAAGATAATTCCTAATTTGAATATTTAAACATAACATCTAAGAAAACTTGTAATACAAAAAAAATGGTCTTATTGACTGTGATCAAAATGAGGAAGTTTCATGATGATATCTATTAGTTATTATTGTTATCCTATTCACCTGTAGGGTCTTTTTAAATGTATGAATTTTACAATACGTATCTTTAAAGGCTTTTTTCTCACACTCATACCCATAATTCTTTCTGCAAACAAGCTAAATATGTCAGCTAAATAAAACGGATTTCCCTCACATGTAACACAAAAATAGATCTAAGTAATAACCATTTGAGGTTTCACCGTGACATATCTTTACCCTTTTCACCTCTATCTGTCTCTGCAGGATGAGTACTCTGCAGATCTGTATCACTTTGCAACCAAAGAAGACGACTACGCTAACTACTTCATCCGCGTGAGTTGCAGATTTGACTTATTATTTTTCTCTTTAAGCGATCAAACTAAATACAACTTCTCTGGTTTTAGCTTCTGGAGCTGCAGGCCGAGTATCACAAACACTCCCACGAGTTCCTGGACAAAAACATCAGCGAGCTCAAAGAGAACCACAGTCAAAAAGGTAGATTGTATCACTTTATTTTCTGCGCTGTCACTGCAGTATTTCTACGTGTGTTCTTATTTCCTCTGTGTGTTCATCTCATTGTTCAGGGTCACAGCTGAGCCTCTCCAATCAGAAGGTGTACGGCGAGCCTCTTCTCTCTCATCTGTCTGAGAGCAACAGAGAAATCGCTGTTCCAATCGAGGAGTGTATCCACATGTTGCTGAGAACAGGCATGACTGAGGAGGTAGGACTTCTGATAGCACGGGACTTTAGTTTAAAGGGTCCTATAATACTCATGTTGAGGGTCATATCAGTATTTATTACATGGCTTAGTTGAATGCTCGATGCTGATTGGTCAATTCAGAACACGTGACACGTTGTTAATCCAGTAGTACAGACCGCTGTCAAGGATTTATTGACCGTTGTTAAGGACGCTCACATCAGCAGAAAGAAGTCCGGTCGATTTATCTGTATACAGTTTGGCTTTTCAAACTGTTTGCTTGTCTTTGGTTTTCCGTTGTCTACCGTCTGAGAGCAACATGGAGGATTTTAATATTAATATATTTGGAGAGCACAGTCATTTGGATGAATGGTTAGTGGCTGATGAGTCCCCAACGAAGAAAAGAAAAGACAAGAGGGACAAGAAAACAGCGGAGAAGTAACGGGGCAGGAACCCTCAACACGGAGCTGCGGCTCTTTCTACGCAGCGGTCCAGACATAGACATCAAACGGCGACACATATTCAGTGTGCAGTTCCTTTGGCATTAGGGCAGGGATATCTAGATACTTTCCAAGGTTTGACATAATGAATTGTGCTACTTTTAAAGCAAGCAACAATGTTTTCAAATCTGTAATCAAAAAGCTCCGCAAAAACACTATCGAAGCAGTTCCTGCCGTTGCTACGTAGTTCAAACGGTAACAACGGACTATTTTTCTTTGCGGATGCATGTCATTTTAAATCAATAATACTATTTTTTAAATCAATAAAAATATGTTTCAAATTTATAAAAGCATTTCAATTAATATTGGGAGTCATGTCGTTACTTTGTTGAGAATGTGGCCGTGTAATAAGCGGGATAATGTGCTGCAGCTCCTCTTTTCACCCTCTGTCTGAAACCAGAGCCCAGTCTGCTCTGATTGGTTAGCTGGCCGGCTCTGTAGTGATTGGTCAACCGCTTAGAGATGTCCCGCCCCTTAGCCTATCACGTACAATGTGTTGGAGCACTAGCCAATAGAAGCACAAGTGTTGTCTTCACTGTGTTACATGTCTGATATGGTGATAATATGTAATAATGTATGTAATAATTATTATTATATATTCATTATAGTGGATGTCCCCGAGCAGTAAAAAAAGGATTTCCAATTGAGGCGTTTCGGGGTAGTGTTTTTGCTCTGCACGGTTGCTCCTGCTCCAAGCTTTAAACATTTAATCCTCTCGGTCTTTCTCTCGTCCCTCAGGGTCTGTTTCGGTCTCGCGGCGGCGTGCCTCGGTGAGTGAAGAGGCTGAAGATGTGTTTGGACCAGCGAAGCGGTGACCTACAGCGAGTTCAGCATCGGACCCTCACGCTGTGGGCCGGTAGGTTCTAGCCCCGCTCGCTCTGTTCCCTCATTTCAACTCTTCCTCGTTGTGTTCAGTCAACGTGATTATCATTTGCTTTCTGCACAGTTCCTCTTCTGTTCACTCAATACTGGACGCGGTGCCGCTTCCAGTGAATGTAACGAGAATATTTCCTGTAGCTGGAATACTTTAGATCAGGTTTCATCGTGTGTGCGGGTCGCCACTTATTACCACGAATATTAAAGAGAAAACAGGCAACCAAATGACAAATATTAGTATTACCTGCCAAGCACAGTGAACCCGGAGTACCAAAGCGTTTTATTTAAGAATAGAATTATAGCAGGAACCCAGTGATTAACATCACATTGGGGGCCTGAGATGTTGGGCAGATTGCCACGATTAGCATACAAACTGGAAATTATTTTATCCCTAACATTTCAGAATCCCCAAACAACCCCCAGAACCGAACTCCAAATTGTCGTAAGTTCGAACCAACCAAGCCATTTTTAACTAATCTGTGCGTACACAGAACCGCTATAATGACTAATTATTTCAACTCATGTGGCTAAATGTAGCCAAATTGCCCCAACACATCACAGCGCTGCGGCTTACGGGATACGAGGGGGGTTTTAAAGTTCAGCATCCGGGAGATTTCATAGGTGCTGAGGACCCGTACGCCTTGTAGAGCTTCTATTCTAAAACTTTTGGTTAATCAACATTTCCGGGTCACAACAGGACCTCTATGAGCCTGGGACCATAACCTATATTGACTATCGTTGGTATTCATTATTGGACACAACATGGACAGTAATTATCGCAACGTGCTCGTTGTTTAGAAATGCAATTATTTATGCTGTTACTGTGACAGGGTTGTATATTTTGTTTTTTACCTGGCGAGCAACTTCCCGAGCCTCTACATGATCCTGCTGAACATCTTAGCGAACGACTGGTTTAAAGCCAGCAGCGCGGCTGTGATATTCATTCTACGCTTTTGTAAATATATTGTTCAGCTGTCGCGCTAAGTCAGTTTCTCTGGAGGATTTATGTTTTGCTCTTCACAAGGGAAAAAAAGCGTTGCCAGAGAAGCTAGAGCCAGGTTCAGAGTTATACTTAAAAACTGCCGCCTGAAAACTACAACGAATCTCAGGTGCGTACTTGACTGTGTACGTTACATCTTCGCGTGCATTCCACACATTTAGAGACACAACTACTGTCTAGGCAACATGTCAGGACAATGTTCAGCATTCAAGAAGACAAGAGCTATAATCTTTTAGTTTAAAGGTTTCCCAGGTCATGCTTTCGGTTAGTTACCGTCCCCTGTGTGTGTTAATGTAGCTCTTTTATGCATGTAAACGGTGCTGTGAGTCACAAACCTC
>NW_011368912.1:29335-48488 GCF_000735185.1 Notothenia coriiceps | reverse complement strand
CTATAATCGAGGAACCACCAGACCACCTCCGATGAATCCTCAGATCACTCGCCCGCCCCCTTACTGTGTATCGCTCACTGACTTGGACGACTGCAGGTGCATGCACTGATGAGCTTCTTGACATGAGAGCCAGTTCCCCAGCGGAGTGAAGAAAATTACATGAACCTTCACGGGAGTCACTCCTCAGTTCTAATACCGTGTTTGTCAATTAATTATCATTTAGTTACAAGTATATCTGATATGTCTGAACAACAAAGTGGTCAAAAATCATTGTATTTATTTTTTGGAAACATTTTCATGATCGCTTTTTTCGTTTTACTTTTTCATTTATTATCATTTCCATTCAGTCAGTCATTAAGTGCTATTTAAAATGTTAATTTGCTACATATCCAAACAAACAAACAAAGTGTGCAATCCAATGAATGTTAATCTAACTGGGTTTTGATATATTTATATCTCTTTTTCTTCTCGCAATTATTTTTATTTATTTTGTGCACTCTAATCAATATTAATCAAACTATTGTTCGTTTATACATTTTAAGAATGGCGTTGATGATACAAATGTTTGTGTCAGTAAATGTGTAGGCTACTAACAGAGGCGGGGGTGTGTGTCGAAATAACGGGGACAGAGCTGGCTGCTGTCTGACGATCAGCTGTGCAGCGTCATCACAAACGGACGTCGCTTCACGTGACGCTCCGGAGGAAAGGACGTCCCATTGCTCTTAAAACTCATTTCCCTGCTTCTCGTGGTTTCCTTGCGTCCCTCCATACTTCCCTGGTGGGAGGGACTAGTCACAGGGAAACGACGCAAGTGAGGAACGCAAGGAATCCATTTAACCAAAGTGAGAAAGGCCCCATGTACATTTCCTTGAGTCCTGCACTGAAGCACCATTTCACAGTATCACTTCACAACATCTTACAGGTAAATATTTAACTTTTTCACTCAACTACATCTTAATACATTTAGTTACTAGTTACTTTGCAAATCTTAATCTATTACATTATCAAGTGACTTTATTTATAGCACATGTCAGAGAGAAAGTTCCTTAACACACAATACAAAAATACAATGCATTTAAAAAAAAGAAAAGACAATTGGAAACAATTGCAAAAACAACTCTTAACTAATGAGGTATGCTTCTATGTCAAATAATTTCCCAATTAATTAAGAATAAAGTATATCAAATTTAATCTAATCTGATTATGTAATGGAACATAATAGTACATTTACTTTTTTACTTTAAGTATACTGATGCTACTATTTTCATTATCTTATCTAAGGTCATCTTATAATGCAGGACTTTTACCCGTATTAAGGTGTTTCTATAATGATGTATTGCTATGCTAAGGAAACCTATCTTAAAACCAGCCATACTAAATGTACTAGGAAGTGAGACAGCGGACATATTTCGGGCAGTTATGGAATTTATTGGTGTCAAAGAGGAAGGGACAATAAGTGCATGAATATTAGTCAGACAGGGAATAATGCAGAAGTTACAGCTAAAAAAAAGCACTAAAGAAAGACTCATTTGAACACTGAAATATAATTTCTCAGACAGCATTTCTCTAAACTGCTCTCGGGCTTGTTAAAGAAAGGCTCATTGGCACCATGGCAGAGCTCAGTTTCAACAAGGATCACGGCTATCTGGAGGGTCTGGTCCGCGGAATGAAGGCTGGGATCCTGACTGACACCGACTATCACAATCTGGCCCAGTGTGACACACTTGATGGTAAGCATGTTGGTGTTGGGGAAGCTAATTTACAGGCATTGGATGAGGTAGAACTGTATACATCCAGATGGGAATTATTGAGTCAGAGAATGCTCTAAAATTACAACAGCATAGGAAAATTCAAAGTAGAGTACATACTATTATATGTAAACAAGTGAAAAAATATAATTTGATACAAATAAGGCAATTAAAGTAAAAACTCTTAGAGCAAAAAAAAACTGTAGATGTTCCAAATAATATTGATATGACTGTTGTTCTTAGTGTCAGATTTTTCAGAAAAATGGGGAGGACTTGCATAGTTTGACGGCCACTGGTAAAAAATACCTTTTCAACAGCTTTGACAATTAAAAACGACTTTACTACAGCAAAGCAGAGACATCTAGTTTGGCTAGCAAAAGCTACTTGGAATAAGTAGTGCAAGCTACTTTGAGCATTTCTTGATCAGACTGACAATATTTATTTTTGTGAATCAAAATTATTAACGTAATATAACGTAAAAAAGTAAAATGTCTCTCAACTGAGTTATTTTAGGGTGCACACTTGAATGCTGGTCCTACATAAACAACATAAGAAATATACTATCTTAGACCATTTGACAGACTTGAGTAATGGTCTAAAAAAAGGAAACATGCCAGTTGTCTGCTATCAGAGGGTAATTTACTGCAGTGTAACTGACAGGGATCATCTTTTCTAACCTGGACCCAGTTTTTCAAAACAGTAATCTGATTTTCTTACAAGGTAATAGGCATTCCTTTCTGGGAGACACATAGGCTACAGGGCAAGTCAGTGTGGATGAAGACAAATGACTTGTTAGTGTTGAGCTCAAGACTGTGTACAGTATATTTTCAGGAATGTTTATTTTCCCACTCACCAGTTCTGTAAGTTTGTGGATCTTGGAAATTGTTTGAGATAGTTCTCCTAACAGACCCAATGCAGTTTCTTTTTCACCATATGTGTCCGCCATCCGCTGAAATCCGTTTAACAAATTGGTCAAAAGTCAGGGAGTGCCATGTGTGAATTACATACTGTATAAACTTCCTGTTTTTCTTTTGTAAATGCAAACTCCCAGGAAGCCGTTGTGGAAAAACACTGATTTGAGCTCAAGTTAAGCTATGAGGACGATAAATGTTGTACAAAATGTTCTTTTCTTTCCCCAGACATGAAGCTGCATCTGCAGAGCACAGATTATGGTAAGATGCTGTCTTCGTCTGAGGAGGACCTGACTGTGTCTCTGGTGGACAGCAAGCTGAGGGAGAACCTGGTGACTGAATTCAGCTGCCTTCGCTCCAACGCCCTGCCTCCATTATCCACCTTCCTTGACTATATAACGTACGATAATGTAATTCATTAAGAATTATACAAAGATCACAAGACATAGTTCCTGTTTTAATCTCTCCATATATCTTGCTTTCTACAAGTCCCAAATCCAATCCATTTAAATGTTTAATTTCACAAATCTTTGTGTGCTACAAGATTCAAATGCTGTGTCTCAATTCACGTACTTCTTTACCTAGCTAAGCTATTTTAAGTGTGACCCAAAATTCAGGTACCGGGATGATTTTTCGTAACAGTCAAACAGTTGAGTGTGAAACGCTGGGGACTTCACGCACTCAATGATAACCACTTTGGTAACTTGACGGAAGTTGTGTGACCTGCCAAGATTGCAGTTGCTCTGGTGAACACAGCATTATACAATTAAAAAATATACTTTATATTATTTTTACTATTTAATAAACACAGCAGTATAGTGTTGTTATAAAGAAGCAACTGTTCATTTAATAGTGAACGGTCGTTGCTAGCTAGCTAGCAACAACCAGGCATTCGCTAGATAAAGAAGTACGTGAATTGAGAGATACGACGGGTTTCCAACTTGCTAGCTCGCTCGTTAGCTAGCAAATGTGGACATTTCAACCATCAGCCGTCGTCTTAAAAATGTGCACTGCTTCACAAAATGTGTATTCAAATTGAGTCAAAGCAATGTATAGGTAAACATTTTCTTAAAATTTAAAATAGTTCAATATGCCTTAAGTAAAAGGGATGTAATATAAAATGCCATGCACACAAATGAAGTAACATCTATTTACTCTGTGTTGCCATAGCTACAGCTACATGATCGACAATGTGGTGATGCTGATCACAGGTGCCCTGAAACAGAGAGATGTGGCAGAGGTTCTCCCACGTTGTCACCCACTAGGAGCTTTTGATCAGATGGCAGCAGTGGGCATCGCTCGCACCCCGACTGAGCTCTACTCGGCCATCCTGGTGGACACACCACTGGGTAGGGTCATTCAATCCTTTGTGTTTAACTATAACTCCTGAAGATGGTAACTATAGATAAACTCTCAAATAAGATTTAACACCTGAGATGATTTTATATCTCCAGTGTTAAAGTGAAAATTGAATTGTTTTATAATGGGGAGGAAACATTTTCAAAAACCGAAGTTTGATGAATAGGGACCCTTTATGGTTGGAGATCAAATTAAATATAAAAATATATCATTGTTTAACACCTAAAAGTGGGAGTGGAATCATCTGTGTTTATATACTGTATAAAATATGTGATTGTGGAGAAGGTAGGAGACTCATTGACTATAGGCGCAAACGGTACATAAGTTAACTTTTCAATGCGCTAAACAATTAGGTAAAGTTCAGGCAGTGACAATACTGTAGCTCTCGAAGCGTCTTTATATTTTCTCTGTTCTCCATTCTTTTTCACTCTGAATTTGATCCAAATTTCAATCAAGACTTGCCAAAAGAAGAAAAACACTCCCTCTACTCTTGGTACCTTGACCTTATGTTCCCTTATCCTGTGTTCACTTGGCCTTAAGTTCCCTCACCCAACGTAACCTCTGCTCTTTCTACATCATCCAGTGTTCACTCACCCAGTGTTCAGTTTTTCCCTTAGTCTATGTTCCCTCAACCGGGGTTCCCACTGGCCCATGGTTCCTCAGCCTATATGTTCCCTCACGCGACGTTCTCTTAGCCTATGTTCCCTCTCCAATTCTTTTCTCAGCCTATGTTTCCTGCCCCTGTGTTCCCCTGTCAAATGTTCCCTCAGCCTATTGTCCCTTGCCCAATGTTCCTTGAACATATTTATCCAAATTCCCATAAGGCGATGTTCCCTCACTCAATGTTCCTTTAGCCTATTGAGGTTTTCCAAACACATGAAGTGGCTTGGCTCAAATCTGTTTGACGACACAGGGATTTGCATTTTCACTTCAACAGGACTACTCACTTAAAAGTGTGTCCTGATCCTCGGGAACTCGGGATCTAAGTAGTGGCTGTATAAATGGTGGATAAACTCATTTATATCCCTATTAGTTTTAACAATAAAAGTCCCCCTCTATTTGTTATGCTTACTCTTCCTCCCGGCAGTATTAATAGTCTGGTTTTTATTGAAGAATAGCCATTTACAAAGCTTCACTTTGGAGCCAAATATAAATCACTGAAAGCTGACCACATAGACTTTATAAAGCGTATGTCTCTCTTGTGTCACACATGAGATCAAGGCACGGTCACACAACAGCTTGGTGGGAAAGGGAGAATTAGTTTGTATTCTGTAGGTTGGTTTGGCCCAACTCTGGAGATAGTAAAACTATGCAAAACAGCGACGCCCAGCTTGACTGGCAATCAAAATGGCCAACGAACAGTATTTGTTCGGGAGAGGGACGGCTTCAGGAAAGTCTTGGTTGGATTTTACCCTGTGTTTTTATCCACCTTCTCCAAAAAGTTGAGAAGTGAGGTTATATAAGGGACCATCATTAGTCTCTTTAAGTTGAGGAATATTCTTTTGGATTGTTTTTTAATGTTGCATTGAGTGAATTACAGGAACATAGGGACATAGGTCTGAGAAAACATTGGCAAGCAACACAGCTAATAAAATATTATGACTTTTTCCGTTTTTGACTGTCAGGCTTACTGCTCCCTCCACCGTCAACACCATCCATCCATCATCAAGACAATTTTCTATTGGTCAACCGGTCAAAGTTCACAAACACGGATATTCCATCGGAATTGAATCATTTCACGGCCAATTTGGTCTTTAAGCTGCTCGAACAGACATTGAGTTATGCTAGAGACTAATGATACCACTGTGTTGTTGTGTAAAAGCTCCGTTTTTCCAGGAAGCTGTATCCGATACCAACCTGGATGAAATGGAAGCTGAAATTCTCAGAAGCAAGCTGTTTAAGGTGACTACAGGGTAAAATTATACTATAAAGCGGTAATGTGTGTGTCTGTGTGTTCATATAAATTCTGGACTGTTGAGTTTTAGGACAATGTGCTTACCCTCTTCCTTTGGGGTCAGGGTTTTATGTTACAGACACTTAAAGACTTTTTTAAAGATATGATGAATATGTGTTTCTTTAAAGGCATATTTAGAGTCTTTCCACTCCTTCTGCAAGAGCCTTGGTGGAGCCACAAGAGATACAATGTGTCCTGTCCTGGAGGTACTGTGAATAGACTTTATACATATTTTGACGTAGACCGTCCTTTTCATGCTAGGAATCATTCAAGTAGGTCTTAAGTCCCATATTTCTTATTATGGTCATCTCACCTAAATGTAGTCAAATAACATACAGAGCTGTCTGACCAGAACTGATAATACCAATATTTGAGGAGTTATCTTTAGATAAAAAGCTAATTGCTGCTGCACAGAATTAATACATGATGGGAAAGGGCTCCAAATTGGAGTAGTACAGTGATGACGTAAAATTGTAGCTAACCGGAAGGGGCATCATATGATAAACATAATCACATTTGGCAGGATATTCTCCACAAATGAACACCTCTTTGTGATTGTGGAAAGATATTCGGCAGTAATAAAAAGCTATAAACAAACTACGGTCACATGAGTAGTGTATTTAATGTCGCAGAACAAAACGTGAAAATATAAGCTTGTGAGTCTTATTTGCGGCCTTTAACCAAAAACATGTTTACATTTTTTTTTACTATGAGACGATGGGAACCAGAAGTGGTAAAGAACATGCTCCATGCCAAAAATGCTAACAAATGTTACGCGTTGTAGGACTCTTTCCTGCATCACTCACAGTGGCAGCAGGGTGGCCACATCTATGTTTCCTTGTTCTTTAGTCATTGTCAATCCTCATGATCAAACTTCATTTAAATCTTAGTATTGTTAGACATCAGCTCCCTGTCTCCAGCATCCTCTTTGTGTTTTCTAGCATATTACTCGTAGAATTTCCTTCACAATTTCTTCAAGTTTTTACTACGTAAGATTTCTTTTTGCTAAAAATGCTGTGTATGTGCTTCAGTTTGAGGCAGACAGGCGTGCGTTCATCATCACAGTGAACTCCTTCGGGACGGATCTCAGCGGAGCAGACAGGAGTGTGTTGTATCCATCTTGTGGCAAACTTTACCCTGAAGGACTGCAACTGCTGGCCAGGGCAGAGGACCATGAGCAGGTCAAAGCTGTGGCAGACTGCTACCCAGTGAGTCCAAACACATTGCCTGCTGTGTTATGACTGCACTTAATCAAAGTCGTAAACAAGGTTAACATGAACCCTAACCTCTTTGCAGGGCTACAAGATCATTTGTGATGACCCTGAGCCAGAATCAGGATGCAAGACTCTGGAAGACAGATTCTTTGAACAAGAGGTAATATCATTTGAAGGTTCTTCAGACTTTAGTGTCCCATGAGGATGTGCAATCTAGCTGTTGAAGTTTGGGACCAATATATTTGGACCAAGCACAACATTTCACACAAAATGTACCTTGAAAGTACTCACAGGAGGATTGTGGCCACATGTGAAAATAACATCACAATGAGTTTACAGCCCTCATTGTGGTGGTAGTAATCATCTTCCGTAGAAGGCAGTTTGTTTACATTATTTTCACTGACGATATGTTAGTGAACATTTTGGGATAACTAAAATATCTATCTATCTATTTGTGTTGTAAGTGCCTTTCTGTGTCTGTTAGAACTCTCATTATCTACCTTTTCCCAGGTGAAGTTGAACACACTTGCTTTCCTGCAACAGTTCCACTTTGGAGTATTTTACTCCTACATCAAACTGAAGGAGCAGGAGAGTCGTAACATTGTCTGGATCGCAGAATGTGTCACACAGCGACAGAAGTCCAAGATACACAACTACATACCTATCTTCAAATAAATTAACGGAGCGTGATTGGTACATTTTGGGGTGTTTTTCTTCTTCAACATGTCTTCTTTTAGGCTCGTGAAAGAAAACATCCAAAATCAACATGTGGGTGTTTATTTGAGTAACTTTGTTTATTTATGTATGTAGATTTCTCCTAAATTCACCGAAATCTAGAATTAGATAATCCCTTATTCGCATATTTAACGAAAACATCAACAGCAAAAAAACGGTAATTCAAAAAAATGTGGATTAATTTAATCAACTGGTGAAGTTTCATTTTGATTTTCTTAATTTTTTTATGTTTACCCTCTTCTCTATAAGTTCTGTCTTTAATAAACAATCGTAAGATAGCATACAACAGGTAATGCACTTTATCAAAAACATTTGTTGATGTCTTCATAGTCCAAGTTTGCTTGTTAGGATCAATTACTTTGGGGTAAAATAGTTATATAATATAAAAAATGAGGCCTTGTGATTAATAATAAACTTGCTGTAGTTATAGTATGTTCACATTCACGTTCCTGGCCCAATATCTGGATGTCTAAATAGTGAGGTATAACAATGTGTAAATATACAATTAAGAACAAAATGCAATACAAAATATAAGTAATGTAGCACAAACAGTGGTATAAAAGTATAAATGTGTCAGTTTTAGCAGCTAACAGATATCACAAATCCGCCATGTTCACTCTTCATCAGCGCGTCCGGTCAGGCTTTCACTAAATAAAAAAACAGAAACATATCAGGGCAGTTCAGAATCGCAGACTTTAGAACATGGTGTGAGTCTAACCAGTCACGTCCTTGGTTGTGTAATGGCCTGACTTACAGCAGTGGACTGGGACCTCCAGAGGTATGTAGTTCTGCCGGCAGAGATGAACAAAAGCAGATGCTAATCTACAGGGTGCTCTCCAGGAGCTCAGTTTACACACCGACCAGAACCGACTGGGATCCACCTGACAACAAAAACACTTTGTAAACATGGAGCTCAGAAACAATCACATACATTGTCATTCGTTTGCTCAATGCAAAGCCCTTATATAAGATTATTATTGTAGATCAGGGGGATTCAAAGTCACGGACTGTAGGCCTCTTGCAATGTTTGGAAAAAATTGTGCCTTCACCCTGTCTTACTTTTGCTCAATTCCAGGATGCCTTTGGGATTATGATAAGGTTATTTGAACCCTTAGGCCAGGGGTGGGGAACCTAATATTTTACCATGACTCGTGCATGCATTCACGTGCACGGTTGTGGCATGACCACCAAAACAGAAAGCATATTGGACACAAGATGTTTGCAAAAGTATTTAGTTTCCTATCCATGTGGACTGCTTTAAGTGGGGGGGACCTAACCTCCTCTAGGGGGGTCCTCACCTCCTCCAGTGGGGTCCGGGGGGCATGCTCCCCCGAGATTTTTTTTTTAATGTTGAAGTTAAAAGCATCAATCTGGTGCACTTTGAGAGCAACATTAGGAGATCTATGGATAGATCTCTCAACATCAATATGAAACAGAACTGTAAGCAGATTTATTTTTCTTTATGGATATTTTACAAATCACTCCCCTTTCAAACTGTATTCTTGTTTATTAATAAAAAAAATATTTACTGTCATATAGTATTTTATACCTGTTTACTTTATTATCTTGTTTTTTTATAACTATAATGATCATATAAAGATGTGCCTTTACCTCACTGGTTGTAGAAAAAGCTTCTTATATTCGTTAGCATAGCTAGCTAACCAAATGCTAATAACAACAAAGTTATTGACTGTATGATCAGTATGACAGATGAACAGATCGCCACTGGGATTACAACTAAAGACACAGCCACGAAAATACTGCGGCATGTGTCCGGCTCTTTATGGGTACGACGCTCTGGTGCTCTCCGTCAGAAGAACTGCACCCCTGTCAGACGACACATATACCACGTGATGACACGTTAGGCTCGTGTTGTGTTCAAGGACCCTGACCTTGGCCAGGAAAAACAGGCACTCGCTTGTTTAATTTTTTTGCGGTTTAGATTTCTTTTCTTTTTTTCTTTTTTGCGTGTGTTTATAAATTACCTCGAGGGCCGTAGCAAATGGTCTCGCGGGCCGTATACAGCCCGGGGGCCGGAGGTTCCCCACCCCTGCCTTAGGCACTCAACAATTTAACCAACATATCCTTATATTGCCGTTTGACATAACACAGACTACACTAAATACATAATAGATGACATGCTAAGACTTTTATCAGTTTGGGATTCTGGGAAAGTATGAAAAACTTCTCTCTGAACTATCACTCAAAAATAAATCACGCACATTTGGGCTATACTATGCGATCTTATTTTGCTATTATAATGACTCACTTGACATTTCAAATGAATATTTCCCCCTTTTTTCCCCCTTGCTTAGAAACTCCTTCTATGGGTTAGGCAGGTGTAAACGCGTAACACTGGTCAGAAACCAATGCAAAAGAAGAAACATCTCAGATCAGATATGCAGCGTTTGTTGAGCGCTTGTTGACAGTGACAGTTGGCTAGTTTAATAATCCCTGAATGTCAACAAGAGTTCTTGTCCCAGCTGTGTGCGTCACTTTCTAGTATCCCTGTTTCCATTTTGTTTTTGCAGCTTTTTCATTTATGCAACACTTTGAAGAGTTCTTGGTGAATGTTTTGTAAATACTGCGCATGTGTTGTGAAGTTGGTGACAATGTGTTTTTCATTTGCATGTGTTTTAGCATATTTGTGTTTTAACATTTGCATAGTTTATGAAGCTGCAGCGCGTTTGTCCTAATGGAAATGTTTTGGGCCGTTGTAGCGCGGTTGCACTTGTCGGCCACCCTAGATTTGAGATTGAAGGCATACTCTTAGGCTTTTTTTCTGTTGAATTTATACTGTGTGGAAAATATAAGTAAATAAATAAAATAAGTAAGTAAAATATATATTTGACTAGTAAATGTATTTTGAACTAACTACATGTATGCACAAAACGAGTAAATAAATAAAAAGTTTAAATATATATATACTGTATGTTTTTTTCACTTCGCTGAGCCTCCACTGAAATTGCGTGAAGCTCCCTTGGGAAGCTGGTCTCACAATTTGCTTTAGATAAACATATGTATATTTGGTTTTCATTACTTCTGGCAGGACTAAGAAATTAAATGCACTCATTGACACAAGTTTTTTAGCTTTATCTACCCTATGAGTGGAGTTCAGTACAGATGGATCATGTTTGTTCTGACACATTAACATTGCTCATCATGTCCGGCTAATTATTTTATCTTATCTTTGTCATGAAACCATTGGCATCAGTTAGGTCTGCCAGGTAGGCGCTGTGCCAGACACATGTTTTTAAATTGTGTAACATCCACATCCATCCTCACAAGACGATGATAAGGCTCATTAATAACATACCGCTGGGTAAGAATTATTCACTCGCACGAGCGTGTTTGCACTCACCACCCTGAAACAGGAGCTCAGCGGGGAATCAGGAGAGGAGAACAAAGAGTCACAGCTGGGAGGGCCAGTGGCTGCTTGAGGGAGGTGCTCTTTTACACCTGGATCTTTAATACAATCCAGATTCATCTGAAAAAAACAGACACAATAAATACTTTCTTGAAGGGTTGTGTCTATTGTATATAATTGAAGTGTCTCACTTGTCCAACCTGCCAACTATGGAAGAACTCCTCCAAATGTTCAGCCTGAGAACCATCAAGCAAAGGAAAATCGTTCCCGGATTCATTGTCATTCGTTCCCAACAGACCAGTGGACACACCTATGTAGAAGAAAACATGTTGTTCCCAATAATGAGGATCAGTAGGATATTTAATCTCAGGACTCACGTCAAATCTTTCGTTTTAGACCTACCATGCAACCATCCATCGAGAGTGAAGCTGCACAGCTCAAGCAACAGGTCACATGACACTGACGCCCCATTCTGATTGGACATCTGCACAATGTTTGACCCTCTTCTGACAGTTACTCCATTGTCACTGTGAAATGTGCGCGTAACATCGTGGTTGCAATTGGCCTTCACCTAGGACACAAACATGTATTTTATTTATTTTTAAAGGCACGTTGAAAGAAGTCCGTCTGCTGCAGTTTTCATTTTGTTCTCTGACTAAACACAGTCCACTCTTCTAATTATTTGGAGTCCCCAAAATTAACACGTACCTGTCCATTGTGCTGAATGGTGACGGTGCTGTTATTCATTTCTATGAGAAGGAAGTCTGTATTGCGCAGCAGTGTGAATGAAGGCTCAGCACTGACGTCTTGAGCAAGGAGCAGTGCACAGGAGGGGGGGAGCTCATACAGATGACCATCAAATGTCACCACAAACTGATCCGCCACCAACAGAGCTTGGTCTGAAAGAGAAAAACAGAAAGAGAGAGACATCATTAGAATTACAAGAATAAAGGAAATATTTCACCTACAAAATCTCATTTACCCAGTTGTATGCTCACGATCTAAAACACATGCATTTTCATTGAGACATTACTATTTAAATGTCGCAATGAAGTGGAAGTGGTCATATAATGGAAAACTCAAAGGGACATTGTTTGGGGTAAAGTATTCCTCTAAGTCCTAAAGTTGCATTGCGTTTCTTACTGAAAAATGTGTCTTACGTTTAAACGGGCTGTCTATCATCTTCCTTTTGAGACGGTAAAGTTCAGCTGTGGGCCTGACTGTGGCGAGGGTCTGCAGGGGTCTCAGGAGCCACTCCTCCAGAAGGATTTCTACCAGTCCAGCCTCGGACACCCTGGACCAGGGGAGCGGTGGCAGCGGCACTGACACAACCACCGAACACTCACTGAAAAAAAAAAAGAAAAGGCAACTAGGTTAAAAATATCTTACTGGAATAATTTTCTTATTAACTTACATATTTTTTATTAAGATTTTGGAATGTAACAGCAAATACACAACTATGAAGTTTGAGTTTATATACATTTTCACTACAGTGAGGGACACAGAGGGGACACAATTGTATGTATACAAGACATGAAAAAGTGGATTTTACATAATAATTGCCCTTTAACTACTTCATGACAGAATATTGGAGATAAAGCCGCACATGAAAATCATGAAATCTGTCAACCCTTAGCTCATCCACCTGTCATTCAGAGGACATTCCAACCTGGTCTTTAAAACCTGTATTTTAGGCAGGTGGTCAGAATATTTTATCATTATTAACTACTCCCTGTCTTTTGCCACTTTTTACCCCTTCTTGAAGAAACCATGGTTAGATTTATCTGTTTTTACACATTTTAGGCCTATCTCCAAGCTTTTGTTTTCATCCAAGATTTAGGAATACAAATATCTTCACACAGTTGATTTTTTTATGTTTAACAAAAATCTTACCATTGAAAAAATGTAATCTGGTTTTCAAGCTTGACACGACACATGGTTTTGAAATGACTTACTGCTTGTATCTTTGTCATTCGTGGAGCCTCTCGTGATCCTTACTTTTGTGGGTGCCCCCCAGGGCTCTATACTGGTTCCTCTTGCCACTAACTTGCTATCCCTCGGGCAAACCATGCCAAGTATAGACCTTAAATGATATGCAACTGTATGTCCCTTGGAACCTGACACAACTAATGTTTCCTATATTATGTCTTTGCTCAATGATAATAACAATAGGACATCCTAAAATGTTGTAATTTCAAAAAAGAGGCCCGCAACCTGGTAGTTATTTTCAACTCAAGTCCTTATTTTCTTCTGCAGAGTAAGGAAAGGCCTTCATGCTTTTATCTCCTCCAGAGTTAACTACCGCAGTGCTTTGTATTGTGCTATCAGCAGGCAAAACATCTAAGAAATACAAGGCAGAGAAACTCAATAACCTCTATCTTTTCGTAAATGTCACTTTTATCTTTTAAACCTTTTCTTAGAGACAGAGTATTCAATTTCACTTTTTTTATATAGTTTTATATCTTTCTTTCATGATTATTAAAACTTAAGGAAGAATATGTCCCTCCACTGACCTCTGTTCATAACTGAATGAAAGGAATATTTAAATAAAAAATGTGTTTCATGGAGCTTTTCTATATGTTTATGTGAGACATGTGCAGTACCTGGGGGAGAATTTGTAGGCAGAGGCCAGGCGTTTCCTGACCCCAGACAGAGCCATCGCCAGCCTGGTCTCCACCCAGTGGTTGGCATGCTTTCCTGCCTGGTTCACAGAACACCATCAGTCATCGTTCCATTTTACAAGTTTATCATCATATGACAGGGCAGGGAGGAGGGGGCAGCGGATATGGCTTGGGTAAATGTCCAATTGGCTTCTTGTTGTCACGGTAACCAGGGCTATGCTTAGTTCAAGGTTGTTCTACACAAATATGTGTGCGAGTGCGAGTGAGTGTGAGTGTGAGTGTGAGTGTGTGTGTGTGTGTGTGTGTGTGTGTGTGTGTGTGTGTGTGTGTGTATAAAGTAAAGTAAAGTAAAATGAACATTGTTCTACTCTATATTTTATGTTTACCATTTTTTTTTTACATAACTTGAGAGGATTTCGCATCACTACAAATAGATTATGATGGTAAAACACAAAGTATCCCAGTTTATGAAAACCAAGTCAAGAGCTCTTTCAGGTTTTTGAAACTTGGATATTTAGATGCAGACAACATAAACAAGTTACCCTACTGTAACCCTAAACCCAACTCGGATTGTAGTTCTTAAATGTCAACACATTATTTTAGTCAGCGAAATTGAATTTACCAGGGCTGTCAATGTTAACGAGTTGTTCAAATATTTCCTGTAATTCCAGCATAGATGTTTACTATGAATCGCATGGCAGTGCAAAGGCAAACAAAACGGAGAAGTCGGCACGAGCTACATGTATCTGCAGACTGGAGACCACTGGACATCAGTGAGCAATGGAACACCTCATCCAACACAAATGGCAACTGCACTTGTTGGCTTTAGGTGTGGTTAGTACAGAGGTAAGGCGCTTTGCTGAACCATGCTCCTGTAGTTGCACAGGAGTGGGAGAAAGCAGACAGTCTCCACTGTAGGACAGATAGAGCCCGCAGTATGATAGCGGCAGAGATAACATGCCATGCATGTGTAGCGCACATTATATGAGTGGTATCACAGTGGCTCTCTGTGACATCAGCTTTGTCTATGCTTTAGCTGTCAGACTTCATTCCATAAATTCAGATATCATGTTATAATAAAGTAAAAAACCCTATGATTTCTATTAGCAGTTTGTCATACACACCACACGTGGTTTCTTTTTCTCCCCCAAATACGAGTAAACACTAGTATTTGAACTATATTATTGTATTTAAGTGTTTTAATCGTTGAAAGCACTAGAATTTGCTAATCTTACTATAACGTTTGTTGCTAAGAAAAAAGTATTTCTCACCACATCCAGGGCGGCGCTGAGCGTGGTGACCCCGGCCTGAGCCAGGGGCCTCAGCTGAGGGTTCCCAATCAGCACAGGGAGGACATGCATCAGCCCGTCAGTCCACAGAGAAACAGCCTCCCTCCACAGCGCCTCCACCCTCTGGCCCTTCACATCTTGGTACACACCTGCCAGAGTGGCCAGGGGCCCTGAGAATAGAGCAAAATGCATTAAGATGAGAGCAGCAGATAAACAGTATTATCACATTCAAATAACTCAAATGGAAAGTAGGGGTAAAGTATCCTGACAACAGAAAAATTGTGAAAAGATGCTACTCATGCGTCATATAATGACGCAAAGGAAAAGATAATTAGTTTGTGATTTCATGAAGAAATTCGATTTCTGGCTTTGAGGAAAGGCAGGGACTGACTGCACTCACTCAAAAAGTCAAATTTAACTCCGCTGGCCATATCAGTGTAAGCAGGCTTAGACCTGCTTTACTTTACTTTAGACTTTATTGTGCCCCAGGAGGAAATTCCTTACAGCACCGTACACATCACAGAGCAGTACACGTGAACACCAGTACACACTCCTATCCAGTGAGGCCAGTTGTTCAAAGGGAAGATTGGAATTTTTGAAGTGGGGTTGTATTAGGAACTTATCTTTAGAAAGTGTGCGCTGTATTTATAATATGTTTACCAATTTTGAATGCTCTCCTCAAAGCCATTGGATTACTTTGAAACAAATTGGAAGGTTGGTACAAATCCGAGCCTCCACAAGTTGACTGTCACATATTGATATGTCCTTGGGCAAGATACTGTACATACACTTAACCCAAAGTTGCTCAGGATGTCAAGGTAAGTCCGAGGGAATGTTTGAGAGATTGTATGAATAGTCTGCATGAGCAAGTGGGACCTTGTGCGGCAGCCTCTGTCTGAATGTGTGCAAATCGGGAATGCTCATCTACTATATGTAAAAGTGCTTTAAGAGGTCACAAATACGGTGGCCGACAGGGGCAAATGCGCTACAACGGTCCAAAACATTTCCATAAGGAGAAACGCAATGCAGTTTCAAAAACACTGGAAATGAAAAAACATGAATGAGCCAAAACACATGCAAATAAAGAAACATCTTCACCTACTTAAAAACACATGTGCAGTGTTAACTAAAAGCGCTGCATAAACAAAAACTCTGCAAATAAAAAAACCCTGCAAGAAGCTAAAAACACAAAGAAAATCAGGGGACACTAAAAAGTGATGCACACACTGGCCAACTGTCACTGTCAACCTCAAATGTACGTTGTATTGGCTTATTTAAACAATGTGTCTGCACAATTCCTCCCGATATTATTGCAGATCTGATATAAGCTAGTTAGCTAATGTAGCTAACCTAGTCATTTAAAATATACTGACAAAACACTTACAATTACAATTATGAAACAGACTAACTCTGCCAACACTGACAGTTGGCCAACTTTATAATCGCTGATGCGCTCCGGTCCCAGCTGTGTGCATCATGCATGTGTTGGCAGGTTGGTGAAGATGATTCTTGATTTGTATATTTTGACACGTTTGTGTTTTTTATATCTGCATCACTTCTGAAGCTGCAGCGTGTTTCTCCTAATGGAAGAGTTTTAGCCCGTTTGCACCTGTTGGCCACCGTACACAAAGACTGATAAAGCAATATATAAATGCAGTCCACGCAAATAAGAGAAAGGAATAACTGGCCTCTGATGGCAAGGAAAAGTGTTAGTGAAAATATTCTGATCTCATAAAACCCCACCTTTAAACATATTTAATATTTTTTACGATAGCTATGAATTCTAGGACATGCCTTTTAGTTTAGGTTAGCCCTTCAACACATGAGGTGGTGATTATGTGGCTAGATACAGTCTATATTAATTACCGGTTTTAGCGGCCTTATTGTTGAGCTCTGTGAAGTTGGGTGTGGGTGGTTAATTATACAGGCGGGGTTGTTGGCTATGGGTATGTGAACAAAAGTAAAGACGCAAGAGTAACTCCAAGGAGGCCCTATTAAGCTTTTGGGGATGTTCCCTTTCCTGTACTGTGCTTTTTATGTGAATGTAAAGGCTAAAATCCCTGTGTTCCCTGTGTTCCCTCTAGACTTCCCCAAGCTAAGACGGCTCCATTGGGCTCCTTTATTTTTTCTTCTGTTACATGAGGACATCCCTATGTAACACTTGCTTCTATTGGCTAGCACTTCAACACATTGTATGTGATAGGCTAAGGGATATCAATCAGGGCAGACTGGGCTCTGGTTTCAGACAGAGGGTGAAAAGAGGTGCTGCAGCACAGGCAGTATGAGAAAAATAAAGAGCTTTTTGAACATTAAAGCATGTGGACATGTCACAGTAGGGACACTAAATATAAAGATGAACCTGAATTTAGCCGAATGTGTCCTCTTTAAATTTTCAAGTGAAAGAACCACAATGTTTTTGTTAAGGAAAAGTAAAGTATTGGCCAAACCAAAGCAGCACGAGAGCGTCCTATCTCTTTTATCTGCTCTCTTAATCTTTCTCAATTTCCTTTTCAGTGACACAAAATGCACGACCCCATGGAGTCAATGTCTGCCATGTGACCCCTGTGGACTCACTCCTCAGTTCCTGTTGTCCCAGCAGAGAGGCGTGCTGCAGCAGGCTGAGGAGGCGCGGCAGGCTGTCGGTCAAGAGGCGGCGCAGGGGGCTGTGCTGCCACAGAGCCAGCAGACCCCCCTGTTTGTGCTGCAGCAGAGCCTGAGCATGCTGGGAAACATGAAGCGGAACAGCACTCAGCTCCTGAAGCAACTCGCTGTCCCTGGACTGTGGAGAGAAGGTTGCCAAGTTCAAAAAATGTAAATGCATTTGTTGACGTAACTTATCCTGCAGTCATTTGTCTACCTGCCGTCTGAATTCCACGAGGAGATGCTGTAACGTCTTGACTCTTTCCAGCAGCTTGGTCTGTATGCGAGTGCTTAGATATTGAATCCGTTCCTGTGAAAACAAAAACATATTGAACAGATTCTGAATGATTTTAACTTATTATTCTCTTCACGGATCAACTCTATGGAATAATAGAATGATTACATTTAATGGGGAATTGTTACGAGGAAGGCATTTTCTTTGTTTATGATCTGTCCGATTGCACTGGTCACTTTATTTCTTGCACAACTTGAAAATACAGACATAACAGATACAAAAGGTATACATTGCAGGATGAGGCAGAAAACCAAATGGACTTATTTGAAGCCTCCAGCTAAATAAAGTTAAAATTCCCAATGTTATATAGAACACAAGGTTAATATACAAACCAATAATAAGAATTCACAGTGACGGCATCACTACCTTTTTAGGTATCATTTCAATTATATAATAATTATAGTAGAATCGCTGATTCAGTTAATTAAGAATATGTGTATGTTTTCTATTGACAGGATAAATGGTCAAATTGGTGATTAATGATTAAATAATAAAAAATTCAATTACTTATGTATTTGTGCTGCGGTTTGAACGGGCTGAAGCCAGATATGTAAACCATTATGAGTAAAGCACATTCTGGAATTACGATAATGGTTTATTTTCCACAATGTAAAAGAAAATGTTATTTAAAATAGTGAATAACGTTCGATGGGTTGCAGAGTTTCTTAGATATTGTTGAAATTATAATTATACTAATAACATTTGTAAAGCGGGGAACGAAACTTTCGAAAAAAATGTATGCCCAGCCTCAAATATATTTTTTCGTTAAATAATAAAAAATTTGATATAATACAAGATAAATGAAAATCAGACTTTTGACCAATAATTTCACATTTTTGTATTCACTTTTTTAAATGTCTCTATTTCTGACATGGTTAATTTGATAATTACTTTTTTTACAATTACATATCTACTGTCAACCCAGTCTCACGGCATTTCGTGTTATAGTCACGAAATTAATCTATTGATTCGTGTAACACAGAACGATTTTAAAAGCAATGTATTTCTATTGGTAGTGTG
>NW_011368912.1:21677-29295 GCF_000735185.1 Notothenia coriiceps | reverse complement strand
CGTAATCGTCGCAAGCCATAATCGTATTCGCGATTAAAGTACGATTAATTGAGCAGCCCTAATCAATTGGTGTCAGAATCTTGATAAAAGCAGCTTTACTTAATACCAGTGGCGAACCGTCAGGGCCTTCAAGGTATTCAGAGAATACCCTGGAACACTCAGATAAAACAAAAAATTGATTTAATTATATAAATAAAATGTATATAAAATGAATAAATGAGAATCGTATCTGTAATCGGTAATATTACAGTCAGTGTTACGTTGATCTGTTTGTCCTTCTCGGTCCATGCACTACGCATTTCAGTGGTTTTGTGTTAGAAAATAAATGCAACCAATCAGATCTTGTTCTGGGTCTCTGGGTAGAATATCCTTCAACCAAGGCGGGGGCGCGGCGGGGGGTGTGTGTGTGTCTACAGAAGGTCCAGTTGTGATAGACACGGNGACATCTGTATTTTTTGTCATCTTTATTTCCTTCTAATTTGTTATTATTTGGTGCAGGCACGAAACATACAACCAATAGAAATACACTGCTTCTAAAATCTTTCTGTGTCAGAATACTGAAATCTTTATTTTTTTGAATCTGTTTTTCCTTCTAATTTGTTATTATTTACATTGCGTTTAAAATCGTTCTGCGTGACACGAAAAAACAGTAGAAACATGAATACAAAAATGATTAATTTTAATTTATATCATCAACGTATTGAAAGTTATGGAAAACACTTGTTCTCTCCTTTAACCAACCGGTTGAACATTAAAAGTGCATTTTTTAAAACAGTAGCCTATGATTGGTTCTAAATATTTGAGACGTCTGATACTGTTTACTACCGTCTATAGCTAAGCACCAGCTGAGATTTTCTTATCAGTAAACGTCCGTTATCTCTTCCTATCTCCCTGACTTTGCTTGTTTATAAACAAATCTAATCCTGTTGAATGAGGTCTGCTGCTCGGCCTTAAAGTGTGATAAGTCTTTTCAGGGAAATGTAAAATGAACTTTGTGTAACCTTCATGGCAGACAAAGCAGGACAAAATGGAAGCAGGAATTCCCTGAAAAGTCCAACCATTTTATGGACCAGAAGCAGACTTTGGGGTTTGCTGCACAGAGGAGTGACTGTGGTCTAAATTTAGACGGTTCCAGCCCATTGGACTTTAGGAATCCTAAAAACCTGCAGAAAGCCAGATGTAGTCTAGATACAGTATGGATAATTAGTAACTGAATCTGCACAGAATATAAACTGCAAATGTCATCCCCTCAAAATCAAATACATCCCTGTCTACATTTTAACGGTAGATGTTTTTTCCCCTGTTGTTTTCTCTCGATAGATGGTCCGTTGGTGCAACCGCAGAACCGTTTGCAGCTGGACACAGAACCTATTTCTGAGCTGATGTCGACAAAGCCAAAGCCCAAAGCAAGCGGGGGAAAATAGGCGATCTGACCACACTCCAACCGGCTGCTTCCAGGAACACAACTGCACAGTGTTTCGCCTCAATTTATGACCCTTTAATCCTGCCAGCTATGCATCAAAACCAGCTACGAAGAGAGGGACACAGTTTGGCCTGCGCTTGATAAACTGAGATAATATTCAAGCGCATCTGGCACTGAAGACTTTGGGAGTTCAGGTTCTCAGAAAATTACACGGTTTCAAGCTCTTGGAATAACATTTCAGAGCTATTTTTTAAGATTTGGACGGTCGATGACTTTGGGATAATCTAAGAGGAGAGAACACAACGTTCAGTTTGGCCATTCGGTAGGAATAAAGGTTGATTTTGAGCAAATATTGTGCCATTCAATTCCAACGTGTTACAAAGAGTGGGACAGAGTTTAGCTTGGGTATGATAAACTGAGAAGATATTCAAGAACTATTTGGTGCTGCAAGCCTGGAGTTCAGATTTCCTCAAGGTTTCAAGATCTTGGAATAACCCTACTCCATATTTTGTCTACGTTTTAAACTGTCAATGATTTTGGCATAATCTAAGAGGGGAGAATTGGACATTCAGTTTTGCCATTCAGCGGGATTTAAAGGCGACTCCAAACAAAGTAGATTTTCAGGAGCCATTCACCTCTCAGGATCATGAATCTTCAGGAGAAGCTGTCCGGCCTCAAAGGTCTGGTCTCACAGTCTCACAGCAAGCGTCGCTATAAAGGCGACCTCACGCTGGAGATGATCAGCCCTCCTTTGGGAGATTTCCGCCACACCATGCATGTTGGCCGTGGAGGCGATGTGTTCGGGGACACTTCCTTCCTCAGCAACCATGGAGGCACTGGGAACAAAGGGAACAACGGGAACAACAGCGGGAACAACGGGAACAATGGGAACAGCGGGAACAACGGTGGGAACAACGGGGAAACGGATTCTATCTCTAGTCCAGACAACAAGATCGGAGCGTTCTTCTCCAGGACGCTCCGTCAGATCAGGAGGGGATCTGAAAACAGACCGACTGGAGGATGCAAAGAGCTGTCGCCTCCACCTCCGGTCGTTTCTCCCATCATCAAGAACGCCATCTCCCTCCCCAGCCTGGATGTGGAGATGCCCAATGGGAGTCCCACCACCAAAGTGCTCTTCCCCAGTT
Organism: Notothenia coriiceps; assembly: GCF_000735185.1. Classification (NCBI taxonomy): domain Eukaryota; kingdom Metazoa; phylum Chordata; class Actinopteri; order Perciformes; family Nototheniidae; genus Notothenia; species Notothenia coriiceps. The sequence goes on along the minus strand of NW_011368912.1, from coordinate 26,727 downwards.
CTCATAGCACGCCGGAGGAGAGGAAAAGCTCTTATGGTGAGTATAGAAAACACATGTTTTAAACAAAGCTGCCTTTATCAAAACGTTGACATCAATCTATGAAACAACTATGAGAAAGTTACCAAACCACAGAAAATTACTACCAAACTGTTTGTCAGTTATTTTAAAAGCTTTTAAGGGTCTTTCAAGCTACCAGCAATGGTTTTGATATTCTAAGGAAAAGCTCTTATGTTGAGTTTAATATTAAGCAGTGGCGAACCGTGTCTATCACAACTGGACCTTCTGTAGACACACACACACCCCCCGCCGCGCCCCCGCCTTGNATTCGTAAAAAGGAAGGGATTAAGAAACACCAGAATGCAAGTTAAACAATAGTACTTCCTTTGTATTTGTATTATTACTTTGTGTCATTAAAACAAGATTATTGTTTAACTTGCATTCTGGTGTTTCTTAATCCCTTCCTTTTTACGAATTTACCCAGCTTACCAAACGACACGCGGAGACGAGGTTGGTTTTAAACATCCTCCAAATCTCCAACAAGGCACGAAACATACTACCAATAGAAATACATTGCTTTTAAAATCGTTCTGTGTGACACGAAAGAAATGGGAAAATCGTGTTGGTGAACACGAATCAATAGATTACATTCATTTCGTGACTATTACACGAAATGCTGTGAGACTGGATTGCTACTGTACTTCTTTTTCCTTTTCTTCTATGCAAAGTAATTAGAAAATACTGCTTATTTATATTTCTACTTGCATATAGTAACATGACTATGCACTTGCATGAATAAACATAGAACACTTAAGTGTTCTATGTTTATTCTATCATTTATTGGTTTATACAGCATGTCTGTATTCTATATGAGTGCTTGTAGGCTTGTTAATGAGTATTAGTATTTTAAAAAGTGCCATGCTTTATGGTAATATTAATGTATCTGCTGTTGTTGTCTTGGTGATACCTCCACTGCTGTCAGACTTTCCAAACAGCCTCCTGCTCTCAGCCTCAGCCTCTGATTGGCTGCTCCCACACACACACTTCCCAGAGTCTCAGGGTCTGTGCTGCTGCCGTCTCGTTTCTGCACATCCAGCGTCACACTGCCATTTGTTCCCACACACGCCACAACTGTGACGTCCTCGCTCACACCTGGACATAAACACATTCAAATATTCATCATCCTAGATTCAAAATGTTTGTCTTTTTTTCTTTCTTTTTTCTTAAGAAATTAATTTTTTACAGAGCAAGCGCAATACAAATGTAATACAGTTAAAACAATAATACCTAAAAAGAATTTGTAAGAAGAACTCAAAAATTATGATGGGATATATTTAGCAGGAAACGGATATATAGTCAACATCTAAACAAAGGTCATTTCTAATATTTTATGTTTACCCATTTTCCCCATTTTTTATCAAATATATCAACACAAAAATAGGAATTATCATATATTTCATGTATAGTTATTTCCATTCAATATTTTTGAGGTTATCATCTTTTGATTATTTCCTTAGAATGTGTTTAGTGGCTACTCTAAATACTAGGCTGAAGTAAATATTCTTCTTTATTCCTTCTGTTTTTTTTTGCAGAAGTTGTGGGTTTTTGTTTAGAGCAATATAAAAATCCATATTTATTTTTCAGATGTATTCACCGTTCATATAACCCGCTGCGCTCTGCAGACATGGTCCCTCTGCCGTCCCGTTAAGCCAGATCTTCTCACTGCCGTCCAGTCTGGCCTGCACCTGGAGACCGGACCCCCGGGGCCCAGACAGGACACTGCAACCCACCTCCACACTCCAGTTGCCAATCCTAGACTGTGAAGTGTACAACACACACATTGTTGTATTTGTGTATTCATAAGAACCCACAAAGATATACAAAAATCTAAAATACAGCATTTATGTGTTTTAGTCTTAACTTCCTTGAGTATTGCATGGCAATTAGGGAAGACTCACAAAAGTTTGACAAACAACCTCCGATAATGCCACAAATGGTAATCTTTACACACATTTTTTATGTGCTAAATCTAATGTGTAATTTTGAGCTTAAAATGCACCTATCATGCTATTTTAAGGCATATATTATGGGTCTCAGATATATAAAAACATGTCTATGATGTGTTTTGCTCAAAATACAAACAGATCATGCATTTTAGACATCCCTCCATTCTAGCCATGGATGTATAATAAGAACTGGATACAGCGTGGGAGGCGGGGCCTCATTCATTCCTATGAGAGTTGGTAATAGAGAACCGCAGTGATGCGTCGTAAAACCCGGGAGTAAACTTCTTCCGGTTCCTTCGCGAAAAACCAATGCAAATTCTCCATAGGATTTTGGAAAATAGCTCGAAATAAGGTCTGTGGTTGACACACATTTAAGAGAGGGATCACGTTTTGTTCAGCCGGATAATCTCCACATGTAAACCCTACTTTTATAATTTTTGAATCATAAATCTAGTCGCCAAAAGCGAAATGCTAACGTTATGCTATAAACGAACTACAAGCCAGTACAGCAGCAGGGTCGCACGACTTCAACGTTACGCCAACTTAAGATCGTTTCAACTGACTTGCACTGAAACTGCACTTTGAACACTTTAAATATATTAACATTTTAAACTGTATACGCCGGTTATCTAGGCCCGTTTTGTTTAATGTATACATGTCACACTGTGGGAAACGATATTTCGATATTTCTGGATGTATAACACATGCAGAATTTTTGACAATAAAGCTGAATTTGACTTTCGCGTGCTTGCATATTTTAACAAAGCTTTTCATTGAATTTAACTAGAAGTCATGGCTGTGTCAATTACCAGTCTGATATCGTTTTACAAAGATGACAAGAAGAGTGTAGAGGAGAGAACCACTACAAGTCAGGACACGTTACAGTGCAGCCTAGATGAAGGTGTGCTTACCGGTGTTGTCAGGGCTAGCATGAGGGACAAGGTTTATAGTGTCGGTGAGTAGTGATAGCAAGAGTACCGTTAACCTAGAGTTAATTTTTTCACATACATTCCCATCAACAAATCAATTGTATGTGTCACATGGAATCTTTATTAGGCAAGGCAAGGCAAGTTTATTTATATAGCACTTTTCAACACAAGGCAATTCAAAGTGCTTTACAAAAAATGAAAGACATTAAGAAAATGGCATTTAAAATCAGTCATTAAAAAGAAAAGCTAATAAAATAAACATTAAAAGAAAAAATACATGGATAAAAGTTACAGTGCAGTCTAAGATATGAATAGTTCAATTAAGAGCAGCGACAAAAAGAAAAGTCTTCAGCCTGGATTTAAAAGTAGTAAGATTGCAGCGGACCTGCAGGTTTCTGGGAGTTTGTTCCAGATATTTGGAGCATAATAACTGTACGCTGCTTTACCATGTTTAGTTCTGACTCTGGGGACAGAAAGCTGACCAGTCCCTGAAGACCTGAGAGATCTGGATGGTTCATCATTTAGCAGGAGGTCAGAAATGTATTTTGGGCCTAAACCATTCAGTGCTTTATAAACAGCAGCAGTATTTTGAAATCTATTCTTTGACACACAGGAAGCCAGTGTAAAGACTTCAGAGCAGGAGTGATGTGATCCACTTTCTTAGTGTTAGTGAGGAACTCGAGCAGCGGTGTTCTGAATCAGCTGCAGCTTTCTAATAGATTTTTTAGTGAGACCTGTGAAGACACCATTGCAGTAGTCCAGTCTACTGAAGATAAAAGCATGGACAAGTTTTTCCAAATCCTGCTGTGACATTAGTCTTTTAATCCTAGATATGTTCTTTAGGTGATAGTAAGCTGATTTAGTAACTGTTTTAATGTGACTGTTGAAGCTCAGGTCAGAGTCCATGACTACACCTAGACTTCTGGCTTTATCTGTTGTTTTGAACATTGCAGACTGAAGCTCAGCGCTAACTTTTATACACTCTGCCTTGGCTCCAAAANCCGGACAAAAAGACGTGGTGCAGGCACGAAACATACTACCAATAGAAATACATTGCTTTTAAAATCGTTCTGTGTGGCACGAAAGAAATGGGAAAATCGTGTTGGTGAACACGATTCAATAGATTAAATTAATTTCGTGACTAACACGAAATGCCGTGAGACTGGGTTGAATAATATGACCGTGTGGCTAGCTAGCTTAACTGAAAGCTAAACACAACTAGCACCAGTCTTTTAGCTAGCTACCTTGTTAAAATGGTAAATAAAGCTTACTTTAGTGCAGTAAATGATAATCAGCCATATAATTTAATGCTGTATACTTCTATTCTGTTGCTGTATAAACTCTTGTAAACGTAGCTAAAGCAGTTTGGCTGTAAAGCTAACGCTAACAAAACAGGCTAGCTAACGTACAGAGTAAAGTAGCTTTCTAATAAATCATATTTTTATCGCAAAAAGCCTTTTTTACCAACTACTTGGAGGTTAAAGCTTTTTAAGCTTACACAGTTGTTTAATATAATTATGAAATGACACATTCAGCTATATTTTTGAATTGACTGAAAGCCTTTTCCTGCGGATCCGTTCTGGAGCTCCATGACTCCGTAACTCTGTAATGGAGGCAGACCAAAAAATTGCCCTTTTTTTCTCATGTGTTGTTCTTTGCCAGCAGAGTAATGGATCTCCAATTTGAAAATATTTTGATAGCATAAAGCAGTCCCGACGTGGAGCTCTGGTTCTCTTTAAAAGCTTTCCACTGCAGCAGCTTCATGTCTGCAGGCCTCCCACGCATGCACAGCCTCGTCTGGCTTCATTAATGACCTGCTATGGTTCAAGGGACGGAGCATTGCGTCAGGTCCAAGGCAGCCCTACTAATTTGCTTCTGACCGCAGTCCCAGGCCCTGTGGTTCACTTCCCCCGGCTGGCGTTTTAAGAGGGGCATCTGGGAGGAAACGCAGCACATACCAGCGCTGAGCGGACGCCAGGGACCAGTATACCGAGGTGTGATGTTCAATATAAGATGCCGTGAGCCTGCAGGGATTGTGTGCATGTTCCCATGAACTGAAGCAACAGGCCACCTCTCTGGTTACAACTCCCCCGTGAGAGCGGTCACAGACATAATGGC
>NW_011368912.1:14177-16677 GCF_000735185.1 Notothenia coriiceps | reverse complement strand
TTGTATTGTAATAGGTCTACTTTTCCACCTCTGAGTACAATATTGAGATACATTTTTACTTTACCTGAGTATCTTAATTCATTGCTATTTTTATTTCACTACTTTTCAGAGGAAAATAGTGTAGGCCTACTTTTTAAATCACTTGACATCTAATGATAACTTTAGATTACTTACATTCTGATGACGATGTTTTGCACAAAGCATTATTGTACATTAAACCAGTCAACAGTATAACAAATTATAAATTAACCTCTACTGCAGCAAGCTACAACGTCTAAATGCATCTTACTCCATTAATGATAGTTATAATAAATAGTTATTACATGTTAGACACTTTTATCCAAAGCAACTTACATACTCAATACTGTGTGCAATTTGGGGTGACGTGTCTTGCCCAGGGATACAACGACATGCTGACTGCAGTGGGACTCGAACTTGCTATCCTCTGATTCAAAGATCAGCGCACTAACCCACTGCGCCACACGCCTCCCTACACTAATTACATACACAAAGAGCCTTTTTAGCTGCATAGTGACTCATTTTATGTTATACTTTAAGTACCTTTTCTTGATTTTATCTCATTATTTGACTGAAGTAACATTGAAAGGAGGACTTTTACTTTTAAAATGTGATATTACTATAGTAAAATATCTTAATTCTTCTTTCACTGCATACACATTTGGCTTGTCAACACAATGGGAAGCTAATAAGGAAACGCACAGAGAAATGACGCTGTAACATGGCCCTCATATCAACCTTTTAGGCCCCTGAGGAAGACACTCAAAATACACCTTTTGCATAAGAAAAGAGAGCCTACTCTTTCCAAATGCTAATCATCCGATTCCTCAGCTGCGTGTCTGCTGACTTTTCAATAGGAGGAAACAGTTAATTTTGAAATAGTTTCATGATGAGTCATTGGCTTATAACTAACTACATGTTATTGTGAGTTAAACCTTAATCTAGCAGTGAAGAATTCATTCCTCCCTGAAGGCTTTTATGTGACTCAACAGCTGGAGTTAGCAACCCTTTTGCTTGTTGTTGTTGTTGTTGTTGTTGTTGTTGTTGCCTCATAATATACCATTAAAAAGAAACGCAACATTTCAACATGTATATTTTCTACTTTTTTAATGCTATCTTATTTATATTTGAGATGTTTAAATATTCTATTTTTTATTTTTAGTCTTTTAATTTCTCTAATGTACAATGCCTTGTCTTTTTATGCTGCTGCAACGTAAAAATGTCCCAAATTGGGATTAATAAAGTACTTCTTATCTTATCTTATCATGACTTTGCTGTAAAAAATGTGGTGTGCCACCGTCAGATAATGACCAATATGAATATTCTATCAGTGTTTTCGACCATATGTTGGTAATAATGTTTTCAAAACCCCCCAAAAATGTTGACAAAAGCATCCCAAATGTAATCTACCAGCCCAATGCCATTTTCTCAAGCCAAACTTAATAAAAAGTAGCCCAATTATTAGACAGAAACAAGCCCAATAAAGTCAAATAAAGTGCATGTCAGTGGTCCCACGCTGACCAGGAAGCGGCACCTTATCAACAGGAAGTGCTGCATCCTCACGCCGTCCTCAAAGACTTCTAACAGGTCTGCCTGTCTGTCGTTAAAACTCAGAGGTGGCCAGGGTCCTCACGACTGAAAACTCAGCCACATGTCACCTTTAAGTGCTATAATGCCAGACATACATTCACACTTACAAACTCACACGTAGGGAGGCAGAAGTAAACACAATCACATGCAATCTGGAATCATGTAAACACCCTTCCTCATTTTTTTAAATTACATGTTACTTGTTATTTCTTCAGTTTAAATCTCTCACTGCTTGAACCTTGATAACACTTAGGGGAATATTCATGTTTTTGTCTTTTTAAGCATTACAAAATGACTATAATTAAAGCAATTTGAATTGTCGCGTACTGAAAGGTGCTATATAAATAAAATTGCCTTGCCTTGCCTTGCTTTGCCTAAAATTGGACGAAACCAAAATTAGACGTGGTTACTGATTGGTCCAGGGTATCTGTAGGTTTCTATATAAACAGGTTTTCTTGTACACCAATCAGGATCCATGTTTTACAACTATCCCTTCAAATGAATTAAGTATACCAAATATAATTGTTTAATCAACCTTATCATTGGAGCACCAGCTGATGTATAGCTTGTGTACTTAATGTCCTTTAAGCACAGACAGTGTTTAATACACACTTCTAATCTGTATATACAGTACAGGAGAGTATATCAGGTCAGGATTAGTGTGTGTGTGTGTGTGTGTGTGTGTGTGTGTGTGTGTGTGTGTGTGTGTGTGTGTGTGTGTGTGTGTGTGTGCGTGCGTGTGTGTGTGTTTGCATTCCGTGCCAGTGTGTGTCATTCAGCATGTCTGTTTTTGGTCTGTCTTGTCTCCAGCTGCCACCTATGCCCACACTTCTCTGGCATGAAGTATTGGCACTACAGCCCCAACAACAGACCTCATTTAACACCAGGAGAA
>NW_011368912.1:11583-14149 GCF_000735185.1 Notothenia coriiceps | reverse complement strand
GGCTTTACTTCAGCAGATTGGATTTGGGACCTCAACTTTGGACGTTTGCTGACCATCGTTCGCTGGCTTTTTGACTCTTACGACAAAACAGTTGCCTTCAAGTTTCTAGTCAGAATCAACAAGCCTTTCTTCTTACAGAAAGTCCAATGTTTGTACTGGTTCACATCATTTCTCGCAATTATTGTTTGTGTAGCTAAAGCCTGATATGTCTTATTCAACAATAATTGGACAACCGCCATTATTGTTCCTATTTCAAACATTGATCAATATTTTTGAATTACCGATGGATACAATTAATAGGTGTAATGTGGAAGATGCCTTGTGGTTATGAACCCCCAGAAAATGATCACCTGATTGTGTGTGTCTTTATTTTCATTAAACTGTCAGAATATAATTAGCATTTTTAAGCCAATTGTTTTACTTTTTTTTGGATGTGCAACTATACTGAGTTGGTTCAATCCCACACTAGCTCTGATAAGTGTCTTTTACAAGATAAATGCTGCTGTTTTCAGAAAAGAAATTCCAATAAACCCAACTGCCCAGCACAGGTTAGCAACTAGCAACTATAAGATATTTAATTCAGGAGTTGATGGAGAGCCAAAAGATGACCAAGTCCTAAAATGAGACTCAAATTTGTCAAGTGGCCAAAACTCCAATGCTAAATATGCTACATGTCTTCTAGATGTGATATCCAACTAGCTAATCTTCAAAAGGGGAAACTTGATCAACATGCTTGTTCTTGTCATGCTGTTCCCACTTGACCAAAAGTTACACAATCCTAAATTACAACATTTTTAACAGATGTTCCTTTTTGCACATAGATAAAGCCAATGTTTCTCTCTTGTGTATTCGGCCTGTATTCAATGGTGGGGTCAATCTATCCTTATACTCTAAGATGTTTGGATGGCTGATTCATTATTTTTAAGGTTGCCTTAGTGATAGGTCTATTTTTAGGTAAACGTGTAGCAAACGTTGCACAGTCCTGTTTTTACAGTGGTGTATATTTTCATTACGACATGACTCTTTTTATGAAATACCATATGCCTTTAGTTAGTCATGCTTTCTGAATGCTGTTATCTCAGTTGATATGATATCAACATTTATTTCAGCACTTCAGCTTGTTGCTATATTACAAGTATTAATAACATTTATAGAGTGATCCTGTAGCATTGTGATTTGTATTTGTCTGTCACTAATTCCCCTGCAGATTCCTTGGTGTTGTACAGTCCTCTTCTGCCTTTCTAAACTACTCTGCGGCTCATATGTTTGAAGCACTGTTTGACATTTCTTGACTTCACACTCCAGTAGATTTATTCTCACAGTAAATCTTTGTTTGGACAAAGAGGCGACGTAAGGATCTGAAAAGTAAAGCCATTGCATTTAAACCCCGTTTTTACTCTAATGGCCAGCAAAAGGCGACTGCACTGGTGACAAGACTGAGTCAGATTGTATAGAAGTCTATGAAAAAAATTACCCTACATCTCGCTTGATTTATTATCCCACTAAACATTTTCCTTGTCCATATATGGTCTAAATCGCTAGCTTGAAGTCCTCTTTAGTACAGCATGATGTAACTATGAATTAATTTCTGTGTTTTCCGCGGTTTAACCGTTTTACAGTGTGTTTCAGGCAGAGGGCAGGATTGTAACATTTCCGTCAAAATCCATTATTACCCGTCGGTCTGTACAACTCTGACGGGGGGGGGGTTGTGAACTGTCAACGGAGGGAGCGGGGGCGCACGCTCCTGAACTGTTAGCGCCGTGTTATGCATGCCCACTGCACCTCGCGGGTTCGCGCCACAGCGTAAAGCAAAAACATTTCATTCATTTGTACGGCAAAGTACGGTTTGGAAACGATATAATTTCCTTTTTGGCGGGCATGCATAACCCAGGAGCCTCGCTGCGGGACGGACTGCTTTCAGGTTTTTCCGTCCTTGCTAAAATAAATCCGTCATAGATATCCGGTTAACGCGACCACTGGTTTCAGGTAATGAAAGTTAGTTGTAACATTTTGGTGGCCTAAAAATGTCCAGCTTTGGAAAGTCTTAGGATTCGGCTGTTCAATTATTTTGTTTTTAGAATGTTTTTTTTGCTAACCAAAATTAGCATCGCAATTAATATTGCAGTTCATGTGAATATCAGATGAATCTTGCTAACCAAAGCTAGCTAGAAAGCACTAGTTATTATTAAATTAGACGTTATGCTAACAATACTTGCCTTACCTTGCCTATACAGTACCTGCACCACTTTTTTTCCAATTAGTGTCAATTCTGGTTCCAAAAAACTAAGATGGCGACGGCCGAGCTGCCAAACTGTAGTCCATAAACCATGTTGTTGCTATCATGGAGGCTACATCATCTTACAGTCTTTGGTTTGGACCTGTTGTCTTGATTCGTAAGCTGCTCATGTCTTCTTTTTTTCACTCAGAGTGTGAGAAGCAAAATATTATTTCTGTGTACTTGCCCAAACTGTCAATCGTTTTTTGTTTCCCAAGAATCTCATCTCTCTTCTGCCTCCCTTTTTTTAATTTCTTTTGCACAATCTCAAACCCTCCTGTCCATCTTTCT
>NW_011368912.1:10090-11441 GCF_000735185.1 Notothenia coriiceps | reverse complement strand
CATTTTTCTAGTTTTACGCTGCCCTCTCTTTCTTCCAACTCTCTCACGACTTGTACACCTCTCATTTGACACTTGGTGAAACCCAGATTTGAGAGGTTCGACGCCCTCTCACCTTCATGTTTGACCTCATGTTCCAACCAGTTCGATCATTCAGAGTATTCCCTTCTCGTAATTGAAACCTTTCATCACTCTTCTCTGATTTACACACAAGGGGACAAACACCAGCTCTCATGTCTCTGAGCAGCGTGTTTCAGGTCCCTTTGAGATTCAAATGCAACACACACTTCAGTGACTCTGTGGCAAAACATCCCAATCTGGCATTTGCTTATCGCAGAGTTGTTTGGAAAAGTCTTTTTTTAGTGTGATGACCTGAAGTGGAACTTTTCTGATGACATAGAAGTGTGTGTGTGTGTGTGTGTGTGTGTGTGTGTGTGTGTGTGTGTGTGTGTGTGTGTGTGTGTGTGTGTGTGTGTGTGTGTGTGTGTGTGAGTGTAGAGTCCAGAATGTTCTGTGGTGAGATAAAACCAAGATCATCCAAAAGCCCTCCTCAGTGTTTTGGTTCACACACTTTTCCTTGGATGATCAGACTTTTGAGTTGCATATTTTTCTGCCATCAAAGTTATTTTTAAATTAAATATCTTTCACCACAGACTACATATTTTCCTTGTCCTTTTGATCTCAGTGTTTAGCTTATTTTCTCAGTTGTCTCCCTTCTTCACAATGTGTTTGTTGGCATTTTCAATTGACCACATCTTGCTCAGTTCGCTTTTGTACTTGTTCAAATTAGATGAAAACCATTAGATAAAAGAGGTTGATGTAGTCACAGTGACGTAACCCTTTGGTTTGTGGACTACCATTTCAAAGCCTCGAGTTGTGCATTTTTGCTGTCCCCATCTTGTTTTTTTTTTGGAGAAAGAAGTGACCATATTCAATCCAGATAGTGGAGCTGGAGAGGTCCACTTAGCTACTCACTTTAGCACTACTAGCACTAGCATGGTGAGCAACGGTTACCCGGAATTCAATTTAACTGTGATATCAATTGGGATGCGTATTTTGGCTAGTGAGACGCATGGTTAAAGGTCCCATGTCATGCTTTTCCGTTTATTACCCGTCCCCTTGTAAACGCTCTGCAAAGTCAAAAACCCTCGAAGTACACCCTGTAGCGAGTAAAACTCTAACACAGAAAATACATGTCTATGCTGCCCCAGAACGCCTCTTTGGAGATTTCTCTTTTTCCATTGTTTTCTTCCTGGGTACAGTGACGTGCCCATACCCAAATGGACCCATTCGTCCAAATGGACCAATCCGTGGAGCTCCTCACACACACAACACTCTTTCACTCCCTCAGCAC
>NW_011368912.1:361-9872 GCF_000735185.1 Notothenia coriiceps | reverse complement strand
GGTTGCTAACGCCATTGTAAAACATAAACACTGATGTTCCCGCTGTAACGGTGGGCGAGCTGACCAATCAGAGGACAGTGGGCTCACAGGGAGGGGGGGCAGGAGCTCCAACAAGCCGTTTAGGACAGCGAGTGAATACACATACAGAGATGCTGTATGAGAAACCAATGAGTTTGGACATATGCACAATATAAATGTATTCTAGTAGACCCCAACAATGGAATTATGATCAGTAGAGATGGCCATGACATGGGACCTTTAAACAAAACGAACTTACCGGTAAAAGTTACCAACAAACTCTCTAAAATGACTTGGAGTTCAACCAAATGTTTTAACATTGTCGTTGTGACAAATCACAAAGTAGCCTCGCTAAAGCCATATCCTTCAATATCGTCTATTTGACTATAAATGGGAGAATCATTTAGGAACCAAACATCATGATGTGTTGCGAAAGCCTTGTTATAGCTCCGGAGAGAATAAACTTGTTAGGAAAATGTGTGCTGAGGTAATAAATCAAGTAGGGGAAGTTTATCATATAAAAGGAATTGTGTCACAGTCACCCAAAGCTGATGATGTGTATAAAGGCAAACAAACTAAGATACATTTCCGTGAAAAGAAAACCTGCTGGTGACACATGCTGAGATCTACGTCTTTTTATATCCCAATGCAAACACATGGTGATACTCAGCAAAACAGCGGCTGTGTTTTGACTAGGCCACCGTTACTATATGGAGATACAGATCACTGTTTTGCTTTCCTGAGCATGACGAAGGGGTAATTATACCAGACCCACAGGCTGTTTTTAGGAGTGTCAGATCTTTCCCTTTTGGCCACCAGTGGTAGCAATTGAACGTGAAAAATGTATTTTTGTCGGTCAAACTGAAACAATCACCCCTCAACCTGCTTCCCCCTCATAATTAGGTGTGTGACGACAAGTATCAAGAGTCTGAAGTGCTTGTTAACCTCTCAGTGTGATTTACTTTGGGTCTTAGCTGCATCTCTGGCCTCAACCAATTTGTCAGTGGCTGGTTTCGTTCCAAGAAATGTTTGGATGAGAGAAGATATAACAAGTCTTTATAGGCTGGAGTGAGGAAATAATGTTTTATGATTCTGGCATGTATTATAGATAAGAGCTTTTTGGCTTTTAAACGTTGAACGCAAGATCGATTGTGAATGAAATTTGTGAAATATGTAAAAAGAAAATAAGGGAATTAAAGCATTTGTTGAAACCTCCCCTATGATTAGTTTATCATAGCTTATCCCCAGTTACATGGCAAAGCAGGCCAGTAAAGCTTTCCATTTGTGATGTTGAATCAGTGTAGAAGTTAGCATGTCCAGCTAGCTAGCCTACTAGCTTCACTCCAAAGCTAAGCATGTGTTCGTTCCAAGGTCAAAGAGTAACATTCCTTTTTATTTGATGTGGTTAGAGGTGGCCTTTTAAAATAGGACAGTTTACAACAAGCATGTGTATTGTATTTAATATTTCCTCACTGCGTGGAAGCTGTTCCACGATGCTATGTTGTTGTCTTTTGTTGGATTTGGGCAAGTTTAACACTTGCAGCAAAAATATATTTAAGTTTGTTCAACACTTTAGGTCTTTGTCAACCTAAATGCAGGGCTCTCAAGTTTTGAACAGAGTTCAGAGTGAGATTTTGGCAGCGGTGTTTGGTACTCCAACTTCTGGCTCCCCTCAAAGTTCCCATGAAGCCCTCTGTACCGCGAATGTCAACGGGGGGGGGCTAGTGTAGTGGAGTATGAAGCCCTCTGTATCGTGAATGTCAACGGGGGGGGGTGCTAGTGGAGTGCACGCGTCTCACACAAGCCTAGTTTGGTGGGCGGTACCCTGGAAAGAAATCTCTGCGTGTGAAATACGAGGTGTGGCGTGTGAGCGTGTGAATGGAGTGAAATGCATGTTCTCTTATAAGAATATAAGTGGAAATAGGCCTACTGTTTTAATGGACGAAAAGGCTTATTAAAAAGTCAGACAAACTAACGTTAGCTTAATTCGCTAGCGAGCTACAGCTGATCTACTTGTGACATTATCATTTCAGCTAACAAAATTGCAAGTAGCTATAGAAATTAGGTTATTTTGTCTTCTTCTGTCGGAAAATGTTAGCCCCATTGTATAAAAAAAATCAATACTTTTGAGTGATAAACAGGCCATTGTTGGACAAAAAATCAGTCCGGGACAGATAAATACGCTATTAATTTTTATCAACGGGACGGGACGGGTGCTAGTGACTTATCCGACCAGCCCACTTCAGTACCGGCCCATCGGGAATCGTCCCGAACGTCCCGATGGCCAGTCCGCCACTGTTGAAGAGTTAGGAATGCCATAAAACACTACATTGTATTCACTAAGGAGTGCAGGTCTTAGCAAACAGTCAATATAAAGCATGTTTTGTTAAAGTAAGAAGCAGGAAAGGGAGGAAGGAGAGGAAGTCAGGCTGCAGAAGAGAGGACGAAGGAGGCTTGAGGAGAAGAGGAGTAAAGTGTGAAGGAGCTGAGGTGGTGAAACAGGATGAACATTTACAGACCGAGCGGGATGTCTTTCCAGGAAATGACTTACCACGCCTGCCAGGTATTCTGTGGAAACATTCCCAGCAGCACAAACCCAAGAAACTCAACCAATTACCAAAGTAATTTTCCAAAAGAAGAAAAGAAAGACCACAGCTGAGCCAGCGGTGAACTTTAATGTGTTTTTATTTGACACCAAAGGCATTATCAGGTAATGAACAACAGCCCTCTGAAATTGTAAGTAATAGTTTGGGGTTCAAAAAACAAGTATCCCAAATTGCGCAGTTATGTGCTGTTATAGTGTGTGTATTACTGGAAAAGGGGGGTTTATAATTGTAATATCATGCCGCTATTTAAACTGATAAACAACCATTTAGCATAGCATGAAAAATGCATTCTTGGCTATTAAAAAACTCACATAAGAAAATAGTTAAAATCCACAAAACTGTGCTTTTTGTGTTAGTTTTGGACACCGAAGGAGACATTTCGCCTGCCAACAGACTGTTGTATAAAAGCACAAAATTCTCAAACAAAACTAAACCTAATCAAATTCAGATTCTCAGTCTGCGTAATATCCTTATTCTTTACAGTCGTGGTGCACTTTAGAACCGGGATCGAGTACCAGTCAGTAAATCCCGTTTCTGCAGCACGGCCTGCTCCCCAGACTGGTTTGAATTAAGTCCTCTCCAGCGTTCAGCGTCCCCTCCGCTAATTTGACTCCTAGAATAACAGCAGCTACTGTGTTTTTCAGGAGTCTGGAACCAAACGTCCGTCTGGGGAGTCTGCAGTCCACACAGGTGCTCGCTCTCTCTGCTCCTGAAGGACTTTGGTTGAATTATGTGTTCAGGAGGGACTCTTTTACTGAAAAAACAAAAAATCCCAAACGTCTTGTTTCCATCAGGCGTGTTTCCTGATCAGATCTCCACCCCTACAGTCTGTCTGTGCATTTGGCAATGGTGGGATGTAACTTAGTACATTTACCCACTTAAATATTATATTTATGTACAATTTTCAAGTACTTTCCATTCAACTTTATAATACTCCACTACTTTAGATAGGTAAATCTTGTACTTTTTACTCCATTATTTGCACAAGGAGATGATCTAGACAAAATATGTTTATATATTTAAAATGTTGAATACAATACTTCTACTTGTAGGCAACTAACTGAATGTTTAAACTGTAGTATTTTTTTTTCTTTCTTTTCAAACTGCAGACAGGGGATTGGAAAACTAAACATTTACATACAAAGCTTTGCCAGAACATATTCATACAGAGCAGTCATCTGTGAAATATGGCATGTACAGAAGCAGCCATAACACAGACCCAGAGACCCTCACACACACACACACACACACACACACACACACACACACACACACACACACACACACACACACACACACACACACACACACACACACAGTGAACACACAGTAGAGAAAAAAAGCTGATTAAAGGAAAGTCCAGTGACTATCACAAAGCACTCTGCTCGGCTCCAACTATGCAGGCATTATTGACACAATATATCAACACACACACACACACACACACACACACACACACACACACACACACACACACACACACACACACACACACACACACACACACACACACACACGCACACACACACACGCACACACACACACACACACACACACACACACACACACACACACACACACACACACACACACACACACGTGGCATACTTGATAATAATAGGAGCTTTGTTCATATACGTTGCATGAGTTTGACAACAGTAAAAGGTAATGGAAGTGTTTCAAATGAGTCAGACAAGAAGATTGATACCACTCACGTCTGTACGCTGAATATGAGGCTAAAGGATGCAGTTAATTATCTTAGCTTAGCATAAGACTGGAAGCGGGGGGAAACCCATAGCATAAATACAAATGCATACACAGGTGAATGCAGAATGTCCAGGCAATGGTACTAGATGTTTGTATTGGGAGTGTTCTGGTTTGAATTTCCTTGTTCGTTTGTAGTCCAAGTTACCGATCATGTTTGTGTAGGTTTTGGTTTTTGTTTGGCTGTTTTTCAGTGTTTAAAGTTCCCCTATTTTAGCAGAAAGCTAGCTATGACAGTCAGAACAAAAAGTATTGTATTGGTCAAACTAATATTTTGGCAGGCAGAAGGCTGCTGAAAGTCTGAATATTATTTCCCGGCATTCATATATTACTCATTCTTTGGACAAATATCTGTGCTTGGTGTGAAACGGTTTTATTGTCTCCCTTGCTGAATCCAAACCACCATGACTTCAGAAACAGTGTTCCACAAATGAGTGCCAATTCAGTTCTTTGTTTGCAATGAACTTGATGTCCTGGAGTTCATGCATTAGTCAAGTCAAGAAAAACATGTTAGATAAAGCAATTTATTCACAATCTGTCTAAGTCTAAGTCATGTTATTTATCAATGTGAGAGGATGCCCTTCAAACTCAATTGGCAAAAACAACTACCTGATCACACAGATTGATTTTTGTGAACTTATGTCATTCGGTTCAAGACTCAAAACTCTGTATGAAGCAATTTCCTGAAATATCTATGAAGAAAATGAAAGCTATGTTTACTTTCTAAACCCAGGCTGCTGAAAAGGAGAGAAGTCATGTTTCAAATATAAGCAGCCAAACCCTAAAATATGAAAAGCCCACTTTCCCACCAAAAGAAAACCCACTCGCATTAGGTGTAATCGCCCACTACTTCATACACCATAAACCATATAGGCCTCGGTTGGAAATCCCCCTTCATTCCTTGTTTTTTTTTCCTTTTTCAAACCTGAACCCTTCAGTATACTCCACCCTCCACCATGCATACTGTAGATCCGTTAAACTGGGATGCTACGCTGATTAGCTTCCTGTAAGGAACGCTAACAGCCAGACGGAGCCGGGTTCTTCCGTCAGGGCCCGACGGACGGAGGGTGGAGAGCTTGGAGCCGCCGCTGTTTGTTTGCTCTGCGTCCTAATTTCCGTGAATTCTGACCTGGCAGGAAGCGTGGAGGGGAGATGGGACAATGGGCTATTGTGAGACCGCACTTTATGTCCATGTGAGGCTAAAACAGGAAAACACGCTAAAGACAAGCATACGCATACTTTAAAATGTACGGAGACAGTCATGTGCTCCCCGTCCTGTTTCTTCACACACACACACACACACACACACACACACACACACACACACACACACACACACACACACACACACACACACACACACACACACCCCCACACACACACACACACACACACACACACACACACACACACACACACACACACACACACACCGATGAGGTTATTTCATTGATTGCATACAAGTACCTTCTACTGATCTTACCTTTTTGAGCATCAAACATTTAATTGAGCTATTGTATGCTAGGTACCGCTGAAATAGTCATTGATTGCCTCTGAAGATAACCCCCAATGGAAGAGTAAAAAAAGCGTTATTGTATCTTTGTTGGTATTAAAAGTGTTTGCACCATCTCAACACAGAATACCAACAAAACAACGCAATAGAGTCAACTTGACTAGCTGCAAGTAACAAAATGTCGAAGGCAAATCAAGACATAAGTGAAAATGACAGAGAAGTGTAACCAGTATTGTTTCTGTCTAATGTAAAACATGGAAACCAGCAATTACCAATATCAAAAACAGTTTAAAGGAATCCCTAAATAATGTATTACAAGCAAATCAAGTATTTTCAGTGGTAACAGCCTCATGGTCTCTGACGTGCCCCTTCTCCTTGACAACAACATAACTGTCAAATGTCAGAGATTGGAAAACATTGCTTTTTATTAATGAGAGGGGAGAAAACCAATACTTGAATTTGACTTCATTCAAACCCGAGGGAATTATGGAAAATACATCATGATCATTTAAACGGACCCAACTTTGAGAATCAATGACCTTCACACACTACTGTCTTTCTCTAAAGGTCAACACACACACACACACACACACACACACACACACACACACACAAAAACATACGACCTCGGCCTTGTCACCTCTCAGGTCAGCTGGGAGCTCAGAGGCCAAATGATGTATGGATTCACACAGGCTGTCAAAGGAAGGGAAAGATGTAGAGGAAGGGCGGCTATTTACAAACTGGAGGTATGTGGCGGAGCAATGCTGTTTTCTGTGTGTGTGTGTGTGTGTGTGTGTGTGTGTGTGTGTGTGTGTGTGTGTGTGTGTGTGTGTGTGTGTGTGTGTGTGTGTGTGTGTGTGTGTGTGTGTGTGTTTACATGCATGTTTATGTGCACTGTGGGGTTTTGAAGTAGGTGTGTGGATCGTTTGTCGTCCCGGGGGTCAGCAGCTGCACCAAAGTGTTGGGCAGCTGGAGCATGTGGAGGAGAGTGTGTGTGCCGTAGGGGGTCCTCATACATCTAAAAACATACAGTATCTTTGTTACAAGTAAAAGTACAAGTGTATTAGCATCAAAATATACTTAAAGTACCTAAAGTACTCGTTATGCAGAATATCTCATTTCAGAATCTGTATGGTTCTGGATTATAATTATTGAGACGTAAACCTACTAACATCAACCTCTTTTAAGTAACTCATCTATCATTTTGAGAGGCTGAAAAAAAAGCCTTTACTGAGAATATTCACATGAAAAAAAACAAACATTGATTATCAATTTGTATTTAATCTCTGGCAGCATCACTTTGCATTACATTGAAGATATTTAGAATCCAGTGTGTTCTTGCTGCCCTCTAGTGGCTCCTTGTGAGCATGACGACTCTTCACATGTTAGTTAGAATCTCACAACACATCTATTCAACTCGTGTAAAAAACTGAACACACAATGGATAACAAGCAAATCAATTCTGAGTGAGTTTAAGGAGAATTTGCACCACCTCTCATCCACTTTTCGATCTCTCTGTCTGTACACACAAACTGAAAGATTGACAATGAAGTTGGCTTTGACTTTTGACTAGATGTGGTTGTGCAGGGTTCAGTTTAACAGTGCACATTTTAACCGAGAGGATGCTTGTCATTTTTTCTCACAGAGGGAGTGAAGGAGTTCAATCTGCTCAGCATACTCGATTCCTGGCCTGTGGGGAGAGGAAGGAAGTCATGCTAAAACAGCAACTTATTCATATCAAATAAGACAAGGCAAGAGTAATTATATCTCACCGTCCGGGGGTCTCCAGGATCAGAGGGATGTTGTCTAGCCGAGGCTCGTTTTACGATATCTCTGAAGGCAGAGAGACCAATGTGTACAGTGGAGGGTCTTGAACATGCTGTCTTGAAATTGAAATAAATTGCATAGCCCATTTATCTCAGGGGACTTTACAACCCCCCTGTCTGAAACGCCTCCATTGGCGCTTCAACACATTGTACGTGATAGGCTGGTTTCAGACAGAGGGTGAAAAGAGGTGCTGCAGCACAGGGAGTATGAGAAAAATGCCAGTAGAGCTACATACTAATATGAACCTGGACATTTGCATAACAGGGCCCCTTTAACACAACTCCAATATTTCCTTAAACTTGCTGCAACAACTACTAAACCTGTTTGGTTCAGCTGCTGTTTTTCATTCAGCCTGAGGGTAAGGTTTGCTCCTGCTTCAGTGTTTCTGCAGGAATCCTCTGCAGTGTGTTCTTGTCACTCAATCGGCATTCAAAGTATGCGAGTACAAAAGATTGCGGTCATTGCTATGAATCATAAAAAAGCAACAGCTGTGTCATCCTGCAGTCACTTCTGCAAAAAGACAGTTATGCATTAACTCCCAAGTCAATCTGCGGTCAAACGGTTTTGTATGAGATGAAGACGTTCCTCATTTTTTTGATAATTGACTCGAGGTAGTCAAATATTAATCCTCGTAAATAGGTCAAATTTTATATTAAACTCTAATTTCATTAATTACATGCAAGAAGGATTAACCAAACCAATTGTGGTTTTCGTCACCTTAGATTTTAATTGTATCGTTCTGGAGTATTTCAGTAAAGCTCATAATGTTCTCTGCTTGAAAAGGAAGTATGGATTGAACAACATTTTTTAAAATTGCTACATTCCTTAATACATCCACAAATGAGGTTGTGTTTTCCACTAGGTTCGATTTCTTGTTTATCTGTTGAAAGAAAGATTGTATTATTATTTTTTAAAATGACAATGCATCGGTACACATTTTTTGCAGAATGAACCTCATAGACACAGACCCGCTTAAATGAAACCAGACACACCACATAAAAAACTTGGGAGTGATCTGACAGTCTCAACAATTCTACATTTTATGAGCTTCACTATTTACTGCATAGCAGTGACTGTCTCCACCCCTCCTGTACCTGTAACCACAGCAGGTGTTTGCCAGTGGGCGTGGTTAATGGCTGCTGCTATTTTCTCCACACACTGCTCCGTGGTGATGGAGCCCAGAGAGGATCCAGGGAGGAAGTTGTATAGAGTTTGAGGCCCAGGAGGCTGCAGCGGCTCAGCTCATCCACCAGCAGGTCCTGGCTCTGCTCAAACACATCTGGGTGCAACATGGCACACAAAGCAATACTGTGCAATATCACATTGTTATACATCTTGCACTATTTTATCTGTTTATTTGTCTTTTTTGTTATACAGTGGGGCAAAAAAGTATTTAGTCAGCCACCAATTGTGCAAGTTCTCCCACCTAAAAAGATGAGAGGCCTGTAATTTTCATCCTAGGTATGCCTCAACTATGAGAGACAAAATGAGATCAATTGCAGATCTCCTCTAGAGCAGTGATGTTTTGGGGCTGTCGCTGGGCAACACAGACTTTCAACTCCCTCCAAAGATTTTCTATGGGGTTGAGATCTGGAGACTGGCTAGGCCACTCGAGGACCTTGAAATGCTTCTTACGAAGCCACTCCTTCGTTGCCCGGGCGGTGTGTTTGGGATCATTGTCATGCTGAAAGACCCAGCCACGTTTCATCTTCAATGCCCTTGCTGATGGAAGGAGGTTGTCACTCAAAATCTCACGATACATGGCCCCATTCATTCTTTCCTT
>NW_011368912.1:0-208 GCF_000735185.1 Notothenia coriiceps | reverse complement strand
GTTCTATTTTGGTTTCATCTGACCATATGACATTCTCCCAATCCTCTTCTGGATCATCTAAATGCTCTCTAGCAAACTTCAGACGGGCCTGGACATGTACTGGCTTAAGCAGGGGGACACGTCTGGCACTGCAGGATTTGAGTCCCTGGCGGCGTAGTGTGTTACTGATGGTAGCCTTTGTTACTTTGGTCCCAGCTCTCTGCAGGTC
>NW_011368911.1:0-592 GCF_000735185.1 Notothenia coriiceps | reverse complement strand
CATCAGCAGAAAGGGCAGCTCTGGAGGCTAAGTCTGCTGCTTTAAAGGACATGCATGCACTGCGACTGGAGGAAACAATTCTCAATGGAAAAGGTGGAGATGGAATCACAGATTGCAGCAGCAGATGCCAAAATGAGGGTACTTCTCAGCCCAAATGAGGATGATCATCTTGGGGATGCTATGAATGCTTATTTAGATGAAGAAGGTAAACTGGACAATGTGGAGCAAACGTATACAGACACTTCTGTCTTGGAATTTATTGAAGTAGCTGCTGTACCTAAAACTCCACTACATAGAACAATTGTGGATTTCCATAAAAGATCTCGGCAAGCAAATGGTGCATCAAGCCCACAACTGGAAAATCCTGCAATCAACACTTTTACTCAGGAAAACCTCAACACACTGGCACAGAGACAAAAGGACATAGCTGATCTTATGATAATGCAACAAAATCTATCCCTGCTACCTAAGAGAGAGGTGCCTGTGTTTAATGGTGACCCACTCGCTTATCAACCTTTCATGTATGCATTCAGATACCTAATTGAAGAGAAAACAAGTAACTGCCAGGATAGGCTCTACTTTTTTTGAACAG
>NW_011368910.1:88159-110124 GCF_000735185.1 Notothenia coriiceps | reverse complement strand
TCCTCACTGAGAGAAGAGGCTGTGTGAATTACTTTACATTGTGGACAAGGGTGGATAGCCCCTATTGTTCTGTGTGTCAAAAATGAAAGACAGCCCACACACCTATCAATCATCAAACCGTGGGGTCTTATAGTTGTACCGATGTATATCGAGATGTACTACAGCAAAAAGTATTCTCCGTCGGGACTTCCTGCAACAACAACGCCGTTATCTTGATTCTGATTGGCCAGAAGACATTATCAAAGATGTTCTATTGAGAAGACGATCACTACGTGACAAAAGTGTTAAAAACCGTTTCTAGTCTTCGGTATTCTTGTTTTTGGCGTGAGAATAGTTTGGGCAGCGTGAGAGCGTGAGATTGAGAGTGAAAGCGTGTGTCACACGCCAGATGCGTGAGAGTTGGCAACCCTGTGTATATATATATCCTGTATATATGCTAAGGTCCCGCTGCTGACACGATAGCAGTCATTTAGTGCGCATATGTGTAATCAAACCCATGATATAAAAATCTCACTCCAGCCAGGTAGGCTACCCAAAGTTGGCAACCATGTCTTACGTATTGCTTCTTCATATATTCCGTTTGCCGTTATTTAACAGGCGAGGGGTGATTTCTGGCCGTTGGATTCAGTGTAGTTTGTTGTTTATTTAAGAGTAGGGCAGTAGGCCTACTTGTACAATACCAAATTGTTGTAGCTGTTAGCATCTGCCACGTCTTGTATGGTTTGATCTCGCTCTTCCTTTATCCTATTATAGCAGCAGCTAATCCCTGCAACCAGCTGTTCAAATTATTATAACATTATAAGCAGTACACATATGGCTCATAAATCCGTTATATAGCCCTTATTTAAATCATTAGCGTCTAAAAGTTGTACAATGTGGTACAAATTGCTCCTGTGTGGATTGCCCACAGTATTGAGTAGCCTATAAGTCGCTTTGGATAAAAGCGTCTAACAAGTGACATGTAATGTAATGTAAAAAAAATGCTCAGCCGTTGCCGGGACGATGAGTGTTGGAGTGGACTGATGTTCTTTTCTCTTCACTACATGTTCACAAACATGGCTGAGCAGGTTGCCAGGCAACACGTTCTCTCACAGATGCCATCCCAGTTCTGATATTAGACAGTCGAGTCAGGAGAAAAATCTCAGTGGTGTCGTTTTTTTGTTTCGTGTTTTTGTCTTTCTGTTGGGTGGAAAAATGTCATCCCGGGCCAGCAGGAGGAGTCACGCTGACAAACTGTCGGATTGTTGCCAAGGAAACTGGTTCCTAATTTTGTCATCAATGTCATGACCTTTTTTTTCTTTTTTGTAAATCAATGCCCTCCTTACAGCTTTTGAGGACTACCAACCTCAGAGTTTATAATATTTTAGGCACGCATAGAAATATATAAAGACACACAATAATAATTTCATGTCGTAGACTGCTGTTGGGTTTTAAAAAAAAGTTTTCTCTGCACTAATTCTACTTTCAGGAAGATATTTTCTGACAAAATAACCGATTTAAAAAGAAAGAAAAAAAATACAGCAAATCTGATATCTGTGTTTGTCGAGGCCTTGGCGTTGTTTGATTGAAGGTGTGTAGTCGTAGTTGAAAGAAGCAAAGCACTGCAGTATTTATTGACTGATAACTTCCCTTTTCTGGGTAAATTACATTCTTTTCATGCCCTGCTGTTGTAATGAACTAGGCCTATACTATCATATCTGTAATGTAAGCTATATTCACACAAACCCAAATGATGGGGCATAGTTGATAGAGATGGAAGTCAATTCAACAATAATAATACAATAAGTAATAGAGGAAATGTCATTTCAAAGTATATTTTACCTTTAACCATTAGAATCACCGCAGCAAATGTGCATGTTTATGAACTCAATATAAATCAAATCAAATAGTTATCGAACATAACACATTACTCTCGCGCACTGCATCATGGAAAATAACCTGAACATGATCATTTAAAACCATTATTGCCATTATTTTGTGGCTGCAGGAAAAGGCTGAAAGGATATGACATTTAAACCAAATGCTGTAGTTGTCGCTCTCGCTTTCAATGTTCTTGTAGGTTGAAATGTGAAGTTCATAACTGGTGATCTCTGTAGTGGGTAGAAAACTGCTGCCGCCGCACAACTATTTTCTTCAAGTGGAGAAGAATGTCCTCCAAGGCCACATCATTTATGATTTGAAACAGGTGTTTAACTTTTCAAATCTGATGCAAAATCACCAATATATGTTGTCTCTTAAGACCAGAAGGAAACATCGATCTCAGGATATGACTATTACAATACAGACAAAAACACTTAGAACTCTACAAAACTAAATTACCTGTTATTATAGCCTGGTGGAACCTTTTAGTACAACACATACAAAAAATGACCAGTGGGCCTTCAAACAGCAGGGTATTTGATTTTCCACTAAACATTAACTGCATGGTACCTTTGTGAGCCACTGCTGTCAATCTGTTGTGAATCACAGTTATCAGGTTTAATAAAAGTGTGTGTCTGCACTCTGGTGCAAATGGCATTGTTGACTACAGTCACCCGGGTGTTAATAGCATTGTTGACTATAGTCCCCCAGGTGTACATAGCATTGTTGACTACAGTCACCCGGGTGTACATAGCATAGCAAAATGTATTGTTGACCAGTCAAATAGCATCTGCCTTAATAAAATACCTGATGTGTAAGGAAAAGGGAAACTCGTAGTTCTTATATTTTAACTTCAACTTTTTTAAGCAAAACACACTTTTTCAAGCTTTTGTGAATAGTAATTCAACTTAAAAAAAACACTAAGCTTGTTTTCTTTTTAAATATCACTTCAAGTGTTTCGGAGAAGACTGTCGCATCCACTACTGAGTGTGAGTGACATGCCTTGATGAAGTGAATTACTAGCCTTGTTATCAGCACATAAAAAGGCAGAATTTTTTTCGTAAATTGTAAAGCATCTTTACGGGAGATGAGTGGCAGCAAAGTGGCTGTTTCCATTTCCTCGTTTCTCAATGTTGCATCAAAGAAGCGGTAGCCTTAGAATACATCAGTGACAAAGGAAAACACAAAGGACAGTTGGAGATAGATGATGATTAAGATGGAAGTAAAAAATTAAATGTTGAAAGAGATAGTAAGGGTAATAAAAGGAGGAGGTGAGGAAAGGTTAGAGTGACTCAGAAACTGAGGGAGTCGGAGAGAAACGGAAACTCACAATTTACATTTAAGGCTTTCCCGATTGGCAGAGGCCGACGTTGAGAAGGAATTTATAGCTGAGAGAAGCAGAGGAAAAAGAATGTGATAATCTGATTAATTTTGGAAACTTAAGATGTCTGGAAGTGAAGGCTCGAGAACATCTCTTATGCCCCTTTTGATTGTAAATGAAAGTAGCAATTCTGAATGGTACAGATTCTAAAGAAGATTATGACTAACAGAGTTGCTAAATTGATGTTCGCTGTATTTTAATCTATCACTGTAAGTACTGAAGTTAAAAACTTTAATTTTGATGTCAAGATGCTCTGAAGAAGAATCTAATATTGAATAAAAAAAACACAATTAGCTGATCCCATATTGTTCTTTTAATTCCACAAATTATTAGAAGAAGCCTAGCATGTGAAGATGTTTTTATTTCTGAAGAGCAATTCGAGCATTTGTCACAAAGCTTAAGAGAATGATAGTAACATTTGTACATGAAAACATTTTGTTTTTTCACTCAAATGACCCAGACGTCGCCATTTTGCGACCACCAAAAGGGCCCAGACTACCAGATTGAGGCCAAACCGCAACAGTTTGCAGTAACATCATTAGAAACAACAACGCAGCATGTTACAAAATGCAGTCCAAGTAGGCTTGGTTCTCTGGAGAGCTTGTTGTACTCTGTTTGTTTTGTCTGTCGGTGTAAAAACTGGCCTTCGGGGCTTTAATGTCACAAACATGGTGGCCGACTCCACACTGAAGGCTCACACGCTCTTTTGTCACCGTTAATACTTGCAGTCCTTGAGAGGAGACGAGCTGTGAACAGAGTCTTTCGGAAATTCCGTGCGGATAAAAGAGGAGAGGTCGACGTGAGCAACAGACAGTTCCCGGGAACCATGGCAACGGCAGGCTGGTACAATAGGTTGTTTCGGCACAGAGAAACGAGAGGAGAACCGGGATGAACACAAAGAAAGGGAGATAAGAAAATGGAGGATGAAAGGTGGAGAAGCAGCTGTGCTTGTTGCTCATCCTTTGGAATTATTACTCATCCTTTTTTTTTTTTCTCCTTCTCTGTTGTTTGAAAGAGTCATCGTTACTGTGACACCAGCATGCCTCTGTAACTCAACCACACTGGTGCGAGACGTTGTGTTTAATTTGCTCTTTTACTCCAAGCCAAAAGCCATGATCCCAGCAACAGAGCTGCCTGGGGAATTGAACTCCTGACGCCTTTCGCAGCACTTTAACACTCCTTTAGATCTTCAGGGGATTACATCTCTACTACTAGCGCTGTTAGTGGTGTAAACACTGAGCAGCAAAGGAGGCGTCTTTATAGATCTCCTGCTTGAAGGCTCTTTAGAGATAGACCTACTCATTGGTTACTAAGACTTCTTTTCTAATAATCAAGGTCTAAACGGCGGTGCTACGACCCAGAAGAGGGAAGGCTGTTGGCAGGCCGCAACTGGGCTCCAGTCCCCTTAGTCCATGAACCCCCTGAAGCCCCTGAATCCCCCCTTGAAGTCCTTGTATCCCTCCACTGAGTCCTTGTATCCCTCCACTGAGTTCTTGTATGCCTCCTTGGAGTCCTTGAATCCCCCCTCGCAGCCCATGTTGAGTCCTGGGCTCTCTCCGGGGCATGGTCGCCATCATGGCAGCTGCCTGGATGGAGCGTGCCCCCGGCGGCGTGAGGTTGTTGTGGTTCAGGTCCATGTTGGATAAGAGATGACCCAATGAGTCCCAGCGCTGGGAGGAAGGCAGGCGAATGAGGGAGGAGTAACCTCGCTCAGGGAATACGGCCGCTACAGGAGGCTTGCTGGTCTCCGTTGTGAACACCGGAGCTGGATCCTGGTGTTCCCTAATGGGTGGGGGCTGTGGGGGCGCAGCACGGGGCGGGACGGGCTTCAGGTAGGTGCCTCCCCGCGGGTCCAACAAGACCTCACTGTAGGGTGGGGGAGGGTCCTCCATCAGAACTGCCTCCTCATAGCAGGGCGGCTTCCCAAATACGTCTGTGTCTGTAAAAGAAAATATAGGATACTGGATTAAACGCAAAACTCCCGACTCGTCACTAGAGTTTGAAATATAGAATCTTATCTCCTGATATAGGTCAAATAAATATATCTTTGAAAAGTCCCAGGGTAATTCACCGACAAATGTAATGTACTGAACTATTTATTGGAAACTTGAGGGCAACATTTAAAAACAAAACTGCAATCTTCCAAGTGATTTGAGTGTTGTTGTTCAAATTAATTCAGAAGGGGTAATGGGTGTCATGATATCTCAAAATATGATCTTCTCTGGATACATTTCCATATAAAAGAAATAAGTTATCAAACTTGAATATCACCCAGCACCAATGGTCGCAAAGGCTGTACAGGACCCCTTGCTATCTCTTTTTAACACACTGGGTAAGCTCAACATTATATTTCTTTAATGTACATTTAAATAAGTCAGTTTGAGACAATAATACATGTACAGGTTTTGCTGGTGCAAAGCAGAAGGAAAACTATAAAGGACTATATAGTAAAACATTTTTTATGATCAATGTATGCCATTTTGCAGTGAGGAGTCACAACCCAAAACATTATGATAAACTACTTCCTACTGTGATAGTGTGGCAATTTGTTCAGTAGTGTGAACAAAAAGCATCACAGCACATTTGGTCCAAGCTCTGTGTCCCTATATCTCTCTCACACATTTTTCTCTTTCACTCCTTCCTATTTTAGGCGCACTTGTTTTCCATCTTTCTGCTTCTCACTGAAGACTGACGCATCATTTCTAGGGGTACTGAGTAAACAGCATCTAAGTCGCGTTATAAGATGTTTTTGCTAACAAAACCATATCAAATGTCAGTGATGACGTAGATTCACGAGTGTCTAAAATTGCCTTTACTTTTATTGTAAGCCAGTCATGAATGGGTAAATGATGCAAAGACAGTGTTGGTGCGTGGTTTGACATTTCAACATTTGTTTTACTCAAACGTACCTAGTTTCATTTTATCAGATGTTTGATAGCAGCCATTAAAGACACCCTGTCGACATACATTCAATAGCTATGTTTGCAAGTGTGGCTTAAAATAATGACAGATTCAAAACCCTGCTTCCTGATTGTTTATTCAAGTTTGCAAGTAGGTTTGCAATACAACAAATGTCCAAAGTATTTTGGTGCAGAATGATTGTCATCAGCTTTTTCCACGTGTGTCCTATGCAATCTTTCCAGTCAGATGCATGGTACAAACATCAAATGATGTCATAAGAAATATTTAGATTTCAGCAGGATCATTTTTTGAGTGAATTACTGAGTAAATGCAAGGGGGTGGTTGTAATGTTTCTGTCCGTCTGTGGTTAGATGATGGTGAATGTTTGTTTGATGGCTGTGTTCATGTTTGTAAGTTAGATAAGAAGGAAACTTTAGCAGAAAAACTATAAATGTCAGTAGTTGTTCTAAGTCTGTGTTGCAAACTGAAGTCAAAAATGGACAGTACAAATAATTGACAGAGCAGATAATAAATGTTGTACTAGAAAGTAGAAAATGTTATTTAATCTGCATTATGTTTATACAAATCATTTCCTGTTGCAAATTATTTGTATAAAGATAATTACCGGAGGCTCTCTGAAAATAACCGCATGAAATTACTTATTTTGTTATTCTTGTCTTGATTTGTTTTCTTCTGCACAATGTATTCTGTTTAGATTTTTGTTTTGTCAAACAAAAGCAATGGCGCAACATTTTCTGGGCAGTTGCAGATTTCTTACTTGTTCTCTTCTGATTTAACCATTCGCACCTGCTGCTGATTACACTCGTCAGCAGCTCTCTGAGAAGCTCAAATCAGTTCACATTTGCAACCCATTAGAGAACTCCTCAGTGAAATGTTTTGACTGAGGCAGACATTTTGACACGTGTCATACTGGGTCAGACTACAAGGTAGTGGAGAAGAAAATATTACAAACAGAATATTAAAGGATTGCTGGGAATATGCAAAATTCCAGGGACGTGGGTTTGGCTGGACGAGTAAGGAAAGAACGAGGGCATATGGAGTGGAGAATATCCCGTTTACCAAAGCAACTCCATTTAGCAGTATTCCCCCATGGCTGTTCCCAGAAGCTAACATAGATATGAATATCATAGAAAGGAAAAAAGAGTGGCAAATAAATGAAGTGGGAATTAAAACAAGTATGTATCTGAACGAAAAGTACTACAATTACCTACAAATTTATACAGATGGCTCTAAGAACAAGGAAGAGCGTGTTGGAGTTGGCATATACATCCCAGACTTTAAAATATCTATTTTAAAAAGAACATCTGATCAGTTATCAGTATATACAGCGGAGATGCTTGCTGTAATAATAGGATTGTAGTGGGTTGAAGAGGTCAGACCAGATAGGGTGGTTATATGTACAGATTCATTGTCCATATTACAAAGCATACAATCAACAACAACTACTAGAGAAGACATTCTCATAGAACTGAATCATAGCCTGTTAAGACTGCACAGAAGCGGCATAGATCTGCAGTTCTGCTGGGTGCCTGCACATGAGGGGGTGAAAGGGAACGAGTGTGCTGATAGATTAGCAAAAACTGCACTACAAAAGCAAATAACATTACCAGTTCAACTTGGTAAAGGAGAAGGAAAAGCAGTCATTAAGAAGAAAGGGATGGAGATCTGGCAGAAAAGGTGGGAGAAAGACCAGAAAGGCAAGGACTATCACAAAGTACAAAATACAATTACAATTCATATTCATAAAGAAAGAAACAGAAGGGAGGAAATCATGATGGCTAGACTCCGAATAAATCACACGGCTTTGAATAGTACGCTGTATATCATGGGGAAAAGTAACAGTAACAAGTGTGGGAACTGTGCAGTAAAAGAAGATGTAGAACATATATTGTTAAATTGTGACATCTATAAAGCGGAAAGAGAACAATTAAAGGCTAAAGTCTTAGAGGCAGAGAGGGAGTGGAGTGTGGTTGGTGTTTTGGGAACAAAAGGAGAGGGAGTAAAAGCTACCAGAAAGGCACTGTTTAAATTCTTGAGTGAAACTGGGGTAGGAAAAAGAATTTAACATTAGGTCAGGAAAGAACATAGATTTGTTTTGTTTTGTTTTATTTATTTAATGGTTTTATTAATTTATTTTTTATTTTATCTTGATTAGAACATAGGTTAATGAGTTGGAATGATGTGATGATGCATACTCATGTACAGTAGGTGGCGGTATGCACCTTTTAAGTTGTTTGCAACCCGCCAAAAGCAAGAGAAGAAGAAGAAGAAGACATTTTGACATTGTCAGTTTTTTCAGGTATTTCAGCTGTCACGATGCTTTTAGGGTGCACCAAGACAGGATTCATAGTCAACAGACTCGTTTTGCTTGGAGACATTGCGGTTGCTACAGCTGACGTAAGTTAGTGGATATTTATTTTGTTCTTTTAAATGATTTTAAGACCTTTGTTCGAAACAACAGAAAGCGGAGTCCTCAATTGTTCAAATTCAGGTGTAGCTTAAATAATGGTATTTTAGCAAGGCGTTACCTGACATTAATGTGACAGTTAAGCAAAAAACTAAAGAAAATGTTCTTAAGATAAATATAAGCACAAAAATAGGATATTTAAGGAAAACGCATTAATTCCTGCAACATTTCTAAAATACCTCTTAGCTGACAAAGAGTCAGAAAGAAATGGGACCTGGCAACAGACATCAATCTCAAAACAGTGTTTCATAACACCTGGAGCCAGTTTCTTTGTCCATGTTGATACATTTGTCCAGATCCTAATAAATATTTCTCAAAATGTTGCACAAGCTCTCCTCCTGCTTTAACATTATCTAGTCTCCTGAGTTTCTCGCAGAAGTTATTTTGGAAATTCGGAAATATATATTCGGGAATATGTGCAAGAATCAAAGAAAGTTTGAAGCCTGATTTTGATGTTAGGCTATCCACTAAAGAGATGATGTATTACTCCTGCTGCTTCAGAGTAATGCTTAATTTACCTCTTAAACTCCATTCAAGTTTTCCCAACATTTGATGTGATAGCTAGTAGGCTGGATTGAAATGTCAATTAACTTTCTTTTGTTGTTTGAATTTTGACTAAACGTTCCAAATTCACACACTGAGCGTTCACAGTGTATGACATGGCATGAGGACTTGCCCTCTTCTCCAAATATGGTCACTTCTAGTTACAAAATAAATAAGAAAACTGTGGCTAAAATGCCAAACTCAAGGCTTCAAAATGGTATCCTGGTGGCTGCGGCCACTTTTTGAATACAGTCTATGCTTGGGCCAAATATTTTGTCCCTCATCTACTTTCAGGTTTCATGTTTTAATTGTTTTCGTATTTCATTGTTACTGATCACTTTTTAATGTAAATTATCCTGAGTTCCAGCATCCCAACAGCAACAAAACAAACCCATAGCCCGAACCTGTTTACAGGCAATACAACAAACATCACAGTGGTACAAATCCACAGCTGTTTATTGAACTGTTGCCATGGAGCTGTATGTATTTATAGATGCAAATGTGTGTGTTCTTGTGTATGTGTGTGTGTGTACTCGGCCAGAATCCATCACTCCTCCATCATGCCTCACAGATACCTACAGGATCCACTGTCATTGTTGTCCTAACTCCCCCGTCCATGTGCTTCTGCTGTAAAACAATACTACCAGCTGCCAGCACGCAGAAACACATGGGACGGATGTATCCAGCAGGAGGATCAGAAGGCTTTTGTTTAAAGCACCAAACACAGTGTGAGCATGTATGCAGTGCAGTGTTTCCGTTTGCAACTATTCATCCAACTTTGACCGGAAATATCTCTTAAGTCCAACCAATGTCCAATAAAAGTAATTCTGCCTAAATTCTATTTCAAATTTATTAAAAATAGGCTGAATAGACAAGTCAGCACTACAGTAAATTCTCTCATTGATGCCACAAGTGCACAATGAAATGCCATAGAGGTGAGTACAGTGTTACTTGCTTCTGTTAGAACAAAAATAAAAACAGCGCTTGATTAAAGGTACAATACAAACATCCCTTTAGGTTCCACCCATGGATGCATTGGAGAACTGGATACATCGTTGGAGGCTAAGCCCCGTTCATTCCTATAAAAAAAGATACGTGGTGCAAAAGCAATATGGCCTGGCTTTAACAAAAATACCTGGATCTTTCCTATATCTTTCAGCAATCTTACGCATCCATTAGGCCCATTGAGCGATTCAAATGCAAGTCAATGGGAAAACCTCTCCTAGTTTAAATCATATCTCTCTGAAAGACAACAATTAATTTCCATCAACAACTGCAAATCCTCCACTGCTTCAGTCACCAACGGCATCCCCCAGGGCTCTGTAATTGGTCCCCTGCTCTTTATCATCTACATCCTCACACTTGGACAAATCCTCTGTCTCCACCAACTCCGGTTCCACTGTTATGCTGATGACACCCAGCTTTACCTTTCTACAAAATCTATTTCTGCAACCAACACACTCCCAACTCACCAACTGCCTCACTGAGATTGAAAAATTGATGCAAAACACTTTCTCAAACTGAACTGTGACAAATCAAAAATAATCATCACCGGACCAAACTCACTTACCCGCTCCTCCCAGGATTTTTCACTGAACATCGATTGCTTAATTGTCAACCCCTCAACTTACATCTGTAACCTTGGCATCATCCTCGACCCCAGCCTCACTTTCCTACCTCACGTAAACCATGTCACAAAAACAGCCTTGTTCCACCTCAAAACATTGCATGCGTCTGAACCTCCCTCTCTGTCACTGCCTTTGAAACACTAATCCACGCATTCATTAAATCCAGAATAGATTACGGCAATGGCATTCTTGACAGTTCAACCGCTTCCAATACAAAATATTGTTGGGCCTATGGCATCACATGACAAACACGTACATTATAACACTAAGTTTGACCGCTATTGAAATTTGCTTCCAAGGCGGCTCTCTTCCTGGGGGCTTCACCCCTCTTGTCCTTTCTCATCTCTCTCTCCACCATCATCTCTAATGCTATCCGAATAGGTGTAAATGGAAACTCAGCACTTTCACCATCTCAACGCCTCTCTTTCTCTCTCCGTTAATGAAACAGCTCCGGCTTCTCCCTCTCCAGCCTCTGTTGTGCTCAGCTGGTCGGCACCTGCTTCCCTTTTAGCTCGGCTGCTGCCTGGATACTGAACCTCTTCATCAGTCTGCTTTGTGACCAAGACTCCAGCAACCTTTTGTTTTATCCGATACTGTCTGTCTGTGCTCATTAAGCATCTTTGACAGCAGCTGATGCTCTTATACTCACTCCAGCTTTCCTTTTACTCTCCAGTAATCCCTCTTTCTTTCATTGCAACACTTTACTAGCACTCTACAGATTTGAAAAGGTTTCCTCCAACATTGGTTTTGATTAATTCTCTTAATTGTTTTTTGTGTCATAGTTCCTGTGCTGATTATTTTAAGATTCATTCTTGCTTGCTTCTTAAAAAAGGCATGCATATTAGTCCATTCTAATGCAATAAATAACAACTACAGGAACGAGACAGACTTGAGACCTCGACTTAAACAAAATTAAATAATATTGATATTTTTAAAGCAGAATTGCTGCACATGTTAACGCTTCAATGTTGCTTATACTGTAGCTTGAAGGATTTTCTTCTGGTCCTTCAGTGCCATATGAAATAAATGCGCTGCTGCTCATTGCTAATACTGCTAAGCACTGACAATCATTTTCGCTGCAGTTGCAACTTTGTTTAGCTTTCAAGGTTGAAGCTTGAAAAATTGGCTCCCGTTTACTTCTGCCAGAAGGGTGAAGCAGAATGTTCCTCAAACCTATGAATGAATTTCCATTAAAATGTTGTATATCTCACACACACTGTTTGGGTTAAAAAAAGAAAGAAAGATGTGCTCAGGGCTGCAATGTTGGACAGGAACAAGTCTGATTTAAGGTGCCCTTGAGCAAGGCATTGAAATGCCAACTGCACAAGTGGAGCAGCTCTGTTTGTGGTTGTGTTTGGCAGCTGCCCGGATGGAATATTTGAACAAGGCAGGGTGGTGTTTAAAGAGAGCATTTATACTGGGTGGATCAGGTTGCAGGTGTCTGCATTGTTATAAAAAACGTTTGAGTGATTTAGGGTTGTGGTTACGAATGGCTTTTTTCACCAGCTGGATAAACTCACCCAACAATCCCATTGGCAGGTTGGTCTAAAGTTTGGAACGTCGTCTATATTTGCCAAAGCCAGAATCCTTCCCGTAGTTCTTTGACTGGCAATGTCTGTCAGTAGACTCCTTTTCTTCTTGATGGTCTAGATGTAGTATCAATAAAAACATTGGTTCCCAACCTTGATGAGCCCCAAATATAAAGTAATGTCTACTTGTATTCTTCCCAGGTTGCAAGTTGTGAAATTGACAAGTGATTTCCCTTTTTCAGTTTGATCCTTTTAAGAGGCCTCAATACATACAGTACAATTACTGTATGTAGCATTTAACATTTGTCGGAAAAATAGACACAACATTGGGTTTTCTAACTTAGACTGCAGAATCCTTCAGAATATTTTCGACTGTACATTTTGTCCAATTTCTTAAAAAACTAATTGCATTAGAAAGGAACACTTCAGTCATTTATCAATAACTCGTAACGTAAATATGAGATAAAACATCCTTTAAGATGGAGGCCTGGGGAAAAATGGCCTCTCTGTTCCTTCTCGCGCCCAGCTGTGCTCCTGTACTCTCCCTGATTGTCCCTTTCTTCTCGTCTTTTTTTTATGTTCCTCTTATAGTTTAGCTGTTGTTGCTCGCTCCATCACTGCCCGGCCTCCACATTCACCACCCACGCCTCAGCGGCAGCTGTCACCATGACGCCCCGCGGGGGAACGCTGCTCAGCAGGCAGAGAGCTGGAAGCTGGGAAGTGTCTAAAAAATATCTGACACAAAATGAAATCCTCCTACTGTCCTCTGCCTCTCTGTCTGCATCTTAACTGCTCATATAGATGTGAATTCATTCATTATTTCTCAGTCTTTGTTGTATTTTTTGTTGTAACACATGAAATATGAATTTGTTTCATAAATAAAAGCAATTAAGGTGTAATCGGTTTAATATTTCCTTGAGGCGTGCACTGGTTCGTATTGTTTACAGGAGATGGCCACAGACAAAAGTTTTTGCCTTCTTCCACTTCCTCTCTTGTATTCGCCGCCCTCAACACTTTCCGCGCTTGTTTTTGTACCAGAATCAGACGGTAACCTCTGTGATGTTTATCAGCTTGTTAGCTTGTGGATACTCCTACTACCTGCTGTAGTGGAAAGACTCACTGCTGCAGGTGATAGTTTGACTCTTTTCAGTTGTATACTTGTTTTACATTTTGATTTACTCTATTCTCTGATTTATTTCCTATCCTGCATACTATTTTTAACACAGCAAACACATTGTTAGATTGTTGTTACATTAATTAAAAAAGTTATCACTGCAGGGTTAGGTTAAGGTTGTGATTTTCAAGGACTATAAACTAATATTTTGTGAGGATAATGAAGCATTAGTTTCAATTAATGCCATTTGATCCTGTCAGCTAGCCTGACACACTAGATGTTCTGAACCACCCGAGAAGTCGTCTTTGGAAAGCTTTTGTAAAAGGACAAACTTTAAAAAATGCTTGTTATTCGATAAATAATCTGGGTTTAAACGTCTATCACAAGATAAGGTTAACCAACCAGATCAACATAAATAGACTGACAACAATGATTTCCTTAAGATCTCGAGAAATGGGAAAACTAGCTGCCATGCAAGGTAAAAGCTCAATGACAAAAATTAAAATGTATATATGTACAGAGGTTTGATTGGTGTACTGGGGCAAGACTTATATTTCCAGGAAATTGGTGACATTTGAAATCCTTCTCCTTACAATAATTTCCCCTCATGCCTCTTTTAACCTCCTCCACCATTCAACCTCCTATATATTTCATAGCAAAATGGTTTAATATAAACAAGGGCAACCTTAAAGAAACATAATACAAACAAGGATCCATATGTGTATTATAATGTATGCAAAGAAAAATACAATTATTTGTTGTTACCTGGC
Source organism: Notothenia coriiceps (assembly GCF_000735185.1). NCBI lineage: Eukaryota > Metazoa > Chordata > Actinopteri > Perciformes > Nototheniidae > Notothenia > Notothenia coriiceps. Next base: position 95,910 of record NW_011368910.1, on the reverse strand, counting down.
ATGCTGATCCAGTTTGCCTGTGGCATGGGATGGGGAACCTGCAGAGGGACAGGTGGCGACAGGGTTTGAGGAGGACAGAACTGTGGGGGATCTCTGGGCAGCTGTAAGGGTGGAGGAAGAGGCAGAGGAGGAGGCGGCGACGGGTATCCTGTGGGGGGGCAGCCGAGCGGCTCCATCTCTACGGTTCGCAGACACTGCTCCCTCAGCCTCTCCTCCTGGTGGCGCTTCAGCCGACGCTGCAGGAAGCTACAGAAGCAGCAGAGCATGACGATAACGGCCCAGACCAACCAGAAGCCAGAGAAACAGGCCAGGAAGGTGTAGGTGCCCTGAGACATCACCATGGTGGGGAGAGGAAGGGCTGAGAGGTCCCCCAGAGACAGGAAGAAGTTATGTAAGGTACACAGGGTGGGATGTACGCGTTGTCCTCTAGACGCTGTTAATTTGTGCAAGCTTGTGGCTTGTGTTCCCAAGGTCAATAAGCAAAATTCTGTCACTTTTACATTCAGTAAAAAATCTAATTGCTGACATTGCTACCCTTTGGGCTGTAATCCAAGGGGAGAACTTACAAAAGCAGTTAAGAGCAGTCCAAGAGAGGTTTATGTTTCTGTCTGCAACTTTTAAGCCACATGACTTAAATACTGATGCTTTGAAGTCAGTTCAGTGAAAATGTTTTTTTTTTTACAAAAAATAAGATCCAATACTCTGTTACTTCGGGTTGTGTCACGATGGCCGCTCTTTCAATTCTTTACACAGACATTAAATGGCTTATGCTTCCTTGTTGAAATTATTCAGAAAACGATATCCAAGATCCTTAGAATTTCCTGAAGAAAGGTAAATGGCAATAATTTCAATTTAAAAAAAGTTAATCTTTAGCTTTACTGACAAAAACTGTTACATTTCTGTATATATTATATATGATTCGCAGTTACAGCCTTGGTCGTGTTTAAGAAGGGCCGTCAATAAAAAGTAGCATCCTCAATAAAATGTGCGACCACCTACATTAGCATCCTCAATAAATGAAACGTAATTTAAATGATTTTCCTTGAAGAAGGTTCACAAAGAATCTAAATGCCGAAAGTTAATGATGAGGTTAATTGGCTTGGTGACAGCGACGGCTTGCCACAGAATATAAATTACAGGATGTTCCACGTTCGAACAGAAACTGGGCAAACAAAATATTTTTGTTTAAATTGCCTTTCTAGAAAGGAAAAACCTAATGTGCTAGAGCTGCAAATTCACTGTAAAAAAATTAATGAAAATCTTGATTATGCCCTTTTGAAATATCAAAAGATAAACACATTTCAACTCATATAAGGGTCTATATTCATTTCAAAGTTACTGAATGGTCCAAAAGCTGTTTAATAGCTCCAATTAGTTCCGAGTTAAATTGCAGGAGATTAAACAAATCTTTCTTTCTGCACGTTAATTAGCTGTATCCGTCCAGAGGTCTTTGAAATCAGCAGCAGCAAACATCCATTTAAATTCTCCAAAGGCTCCACCAGACTTCTTTCAATAATCCACACTCAGCCAGTGGTGGACGCTGAAAAAGGTTTCAATCTTTTCGGATGGAAAATAAAGCTGTAACTTCATCTAACTTTTAAGGCAGAACTTCAAGTCCAAAATACAAGAGGAAAATTAAATTGTGGAATCTAGAAGACTCAAAAACCCTGTTGGACACGTTCTTGGAAGTGAAGTCGAAAAGCTGGTCCCTTCAGGGCTGTGGAGGAACAGAGGGGTCCGTCTGCACCACAGGGACGCCAAATTCTTCCCTCTCAGATCCCAGCGGGACTCCTGGACCTCAGGCTGCTCTACAAAAACACAAGAAGAGGAGGGATGAGACCATCGTCAGCAAATTATCAGAGGAAAAACCCGGAACATTTTCACACAGTGAGATCTCAGGGCAGTAAAAACAGCGCAGAGGCCATGTGCTTATAAATCTCAGCTGTTCAGGCAGGATTATGATGCCGACCTCAGGGGGTAAGTATCAGTTTCACACTTCAGAGAGCAGCTCACAGAGAAAACATTCACATTGATGTAGTAAAAGACACTGAAACAGAAAACAGGACACTTTGTTCCTTATTTTTGTTAAAACTAATAAATGACTTCAGCTGTTTTCACACTGAAATGCCAATGACAAGGTATTTTACTTTCAATTTGCTTGAGTCATTGATGGTTAAGAAAAAGCCTTCCAAAATAAAACAACAAAGTAGACTAGACTTTGTATACGCTCTCTTTCTATTCTGACTCCACGATAAACAGGACTACTTAATAAACACTATAATGGTTTGGTTAAGCTTAGGCACAAAAACTATTGTTTACTACTAAGTTTAGGGACACATGAGTGGGTTAGGGTTAGGGTTACAACATGATTTTCTCTTTAGAAAGTGTCATCCAACAAGTTGTGTTTGGACTTTGTGGTTTTAATTAATTCTGGCTGTTCTTTGTTACTTGAATGTTGACATTTGTCGTTTAAGGGGAACTGCCAACAAGATGGTGGCCATTTTTCTTGGGGTTGTCCAGATTCAAAATTCATGAAATTCAACAAAGATGCAGAAAATGGACCAGCCATTAGGGTTGGGCAACTGAACAACTATATTTAGGCCTATACATTGCTAATTGTTTTTGGCTTACTTAACAGTCTGCTGCCAGCACGGAAACAGCATGGGTGTTTTCCTGTCAAGTTTCTGTCTTGACGGGGAAATCAAGCAAATCTTAGTTCAGCGAAAGAGAAAAAGTTGAATCCCAAATGGGTGAGATTGCATTTAAGAGTTTAACAAGGAAACTAGGTGTAAGAAATGGGGCGGACACACCTGCTACTATGCAGAGATAGTAGTAGAAAGAAGGCTTAAAGAACAAGGCTGACAACAAAAAAGTCCACTTTAACTCCACATTAATGTTATTTCTATAAAAGACTGCTTTAAGAATGAAATACAGTCAATAATTTACTCTGGCAAAGACAAATGCTGGCTCATTCTAATAGATCACCTTGTTTTATATTTCCAATAATGTGTGTGTTCTCCTAAAATAATTATCTGGCGTAAAGGAAACAATTGGCAACCTTTAAATGCCGAATTTGGGCCACAACCACAGCAGAATAATCACAGACACAAACAGCAGCTGCTTATCGCTTCTTCATTTGCTCAAATCTCAGGGAGCTTTCCTGCAGCTTGATTAGCTGATGTCTGCAAAATGTTAGCTTGACCCACAATTCTGCCAAAAACTCTTATTCCCACAGTGCACATGTAATTCCAACGATGGTGCCGACCATCCAAAGCCTGACTCCAGCCACCTAGTAGGCTTTAATTGGACAGCAGACCTGTCTGTGGAGCTGACACTCAGAAACTGTTTGAATATTTCTTCTGACAGAACTTATACTACCTGTATATTTTTAAATGTATAGATTATCTGCTCTTCTGAGAGCCACCCTCAGTGAATAGATGCATTTTTTGGCTTAAAGAAATAAGATATCTTTTGACACCTACTTGGAACCATATTTGAAACAAACTGTGTGAATCTTCTCTGTATTTTCTCAAGCACTAACTGATGATCTTGAAGGTGTTTTTTGTTACTTAATTGGACACTTGTACTGTATGACAGTTACATTTGAAGCTCAAGTGGCGCAACAGTGTTTGTGTCATGTATTTATTTGTCATCTTCCACCTCCATATCAATTTTGCGATTCACACTTCCGTGTCTTTTGTATTTTGAAAGCTGAGGTGATTCATCCGCAGAGGCCTTCACTATATTTCAATTTGTTGGTGCTGGTTTGGAAAGGAGCTTTTGTGTACTCCCCCACTTCCTGCATGTCCGATTCAGTCATCATGTAGGAGCATTCAACGATATATATACTAAGACCTCCACCTCCACACATGTACGACAACACACGTACAAGTACATACTCACTATATGTACTGTATATGCCTCTTTAGTCTTTTCTATTTTTCTCTTAGTCTATCTGAAATAAGCTGATCTTATCCAGAAGTGATCATTTAGACTAGAACAAAAGGGTTACAAAAAAAGGTCAACAAACAAAACAATAAAAACAGTAGTAGTAGTGGAGGATGTTTCATTATAAACCATTCAATGCAGCATAAAAAACTATGTTTGCATATAGACTGCAACAGCATTAAAATGCCTAACAATTACTTTTTTAGAAGGAAAAAGTTAAAGTTCATGCTTCTTTGTAGTAAACAATAGTGATTTGAAGTGCTTTATAACAGTCTGTTATTAATTTTATATGAATAAATTGTTAACTTGGCTTTAAAAATCCTCCACCACTGATATCATACTTAAAAGCATTATATACAGTGCATTTGGATGATGAAAAGTTAAAAAATGTCAAAATCTAAATGCTTCCGTCTAATTAGAACTGGTACGTTGTGTACAGTACAGTTAGTTTCAATTGGTAAACTAAACAAAACAATATTACAAATATTTTAAGAATCCTCTTTAAATGTTACTTTCCTCCTCAAACACAGGATAATAAAACCAGTTTCAGGTGGATCTCTTTATCCAGCGAGTGGAACATGTGAGGATTCAGTGTTTTTGCTTCAAGGACACTCCAGGCCTCAGCAGGCCACTTCATTTCCTCTGAGGCTTCAGAAAGCAGCATGTCTGTCGTCACATTTCACTCAGAGTGAAAACACACACATGATCACTGGATCCAATAGAGGTTGGGTTCAGACGGAAATCTTAAGATTACCAAAAAAATGGTTCCTTTGAAATTAATTTTCTTTTTACTACTTGTGTCCTTGCATTCTTTAAACTTTACTCATTTCATAAAGATCATATGAACTTCACATAAGAAACTTTTAAAAAGGTACATTTCTTACTTTTCAGCAACAACATTTAACAAGGTTTTGACATCCATATTGGATAAACAGCGTGTTTAAACATCAACCCTCATGAAATGTATAGGTAAGAACAAACTACATGGGTTTAGTGCAACTCAAATAGTAAACTGATATGAATACATATTCAGATTATGCATGACAATCCAATATGTTTCGCATTAGAAGATCAAACTGAATGTAAAAGGCCCAAAAACACTTGAAATACGTGAAAAACTTCACACGGTATCTGAATACAAATGATCAGACACCAAATATAACATATAAAAAGACTTAGTTTATGTTTTCAGGTTATTTTCTATCCTCTAAAATGCCTCCCCTGCTGGTCCTGTGTAGCATTAACTCACAGTTTTCTCTCTTCAGGTGTTCCTAATCAGGCCTGATTGGGCAAGTGTGTATATAAAGAGGGCAGGAAAGACTGAGCAGATTGATGGGACTCATCTCCAGTTTGTTTCTCTTTGCAGCTCACTAGCTTTGGGAAAATGGCTCCCCTCATGCCAGTCATGTTTTGTTAGGCAAGGCAAGGCAAGGCAAGGCAAATTTATACAGCACCTCTCAACACAAGGCAATTCAAAGTGCTTCACAAAAAATGAAAGACATTAAGAAAATGGCATTTAAAATCAGTCATTAAAAATTCAATTAAAAGCAGCGACAAAAAGAAAAGTCTTCAGCCTGGATTTAAAAGTAGTCAGAGTTGCAGCGGACCTGCAGGTTTCTGGGAGTTTGTTCCAGATATTTGGAGCATAATAACTNGTGTGCCTTGGCAGTCTCAGATAACTGAAAGCTGCTTCTTCATGTTTAGTTCTGACTCTGGGGACAGAAAGCTGACCAGTCCCTGAAGACCTGAGAGATCTGGATGGTTCATCATTTACCAGGAGGTCAGAAATGTATTTTGGGCCTAAACCATTCAAAGCTTTATAAACCAGCAGCAGTATTTTGAAATCTATTCTTTGACATACAGGAAGCCAGTGTAAAGACTTCAGAACAGGAGTGATGTGATCCATTTTCTTGGTGTTAGTGTGGACTCGAGTAGCAGGGTTCTGATAAGCTTCTAATAGATGTTTTAGTGAGACCTGTAAAGACACCATTGCAGTAGTCCAGTCTACTGAAGATAAAAGCATGGACAAGTTTTTCCAAATCCTGCTGAGACATTAGTCTTTTAATCCTAAATATGGTCTTTAGGTGATAGTATGAAAGTCCCACCCAGTTTTCTAGTCGGCCTAGCAATATGTTCTGAAGTTCTGCCACTGTCTGTGTTTAAGTGGATGTCATTGAAGACCTTTACAAGAGCAATCTCAGTGCTGTGGTTTGGACGAAAGCCTGACTGGAACACATCCAAACAGTTATTTAAATGCAAGAAATTACTCAACTGTTGAAAAACAACTTTTTCAATGATTTTACCTAGAAATGGCAGGTTTGATATGGGCCTGTAATTGTTCATTACTGAAGCATCTAGATTATTTTTTTTAAAGAGCGGTTTAATGGCTGCAGTTTTCAGGGCCTCTGGAAAAATACCTGAGTGAAGAGATTTGTTTACTATATGAAGTAGATCTGAGGCCATGCAATGAAAAACATCTTTGAAAAATCCTGTTGGAATAATATCAAGGCAGCAGGAGGAGGATTTCAGAAGTTGAATAATGTCGTCTAGGTTTTTTATCATTAATCTGATGGAACTGTGCCATGGTGTTTACATTGATTTTAGGTGAACACAGGGACAACACATTTGCTGTACCGGATACAGAGGCACTGACTGCTTTTCTGCTTTTCTGAATTTTGTCAGTGAAGAAGAAGGCAAAATCATTGCATGCCCTGGTGTTAGGCTTTTCCTTGGTGTTCAGTCGTTTTTTGGGAGTGTCGAGAGGCCCAATGTATGGTTATTTTTGAAGAGCCATCTTTTATTTTTGTTAAGTTTGACCACCCTAACTGTTACATTTTTTTTCAATCTTGGGTCACACATATTTAAAGCCAGACTCAGACTCAACAAATAAAGCTCTGTTGCATTAAATTATATGCTAACAATGCTATGACATGCATGGCATGCTAACATTTGTTACCCAAAGGGCAAATGAGGCAGATGTGTTTGGTTGTGCAGGTATATGAAAAGTCGGATAACAAAAGTTGTGATCCCTGAGGATTCCCCGGATTCCCCCTGTATGCTAGGCTAACACGGCTAACACATGTTCAAGGCCTGAAGCACCACGTCATTAGCTAAATGTCATCTTTAGCTTTTACTCTGCATCTTTCAGTATCAAGTGTTGGCTTGTTCTTCATTAACACTTATGTTCATCTAAATTCACTGGCCTGCTCACACATTGTTGTGTAAGATAAATGTGATAAGATGGTGTAATGTAGGCCTACAGCAATAAATGAAACAAATATAACAAATAATTAATTAATGAAGTACATGATACCAAACGTACCAAGTATTCTATTAATGCACCTTAAATACTCAATTTTAAGTGTACAAATATGGAATATACACCAGTAAAATATGTATTCTGTGGGGCTGTCATGGACCAAAGAAATTGATGAATACATTTTTTTTCAGTTTCTTCAAAGATAATTTGCAGAAGCACCACTTTAAAGGTTTAGATTAGCCTGTGCTTATTAGTTTCTTAGAAAAATAAATCTTAGGTGACTAAAAGCAAAATAACTAATTTGGTTTGCTAGTGGTGTAGACGGTACACAAGTAGGCTATACACAGGATATCCACCTCTTTCATTTCATAAAAAGTCTTCCTAAAAAGTCTTGTCTGAAATGTGTCTTTTTCCACCCTGTGTTTCAGCATCTCTATCTTCTGAATTAAACTCAATGTGTGTCAAGTCATTCAAAACCTAATGATGATTCCTACATTTCACTTTTTAGCCTTCTTTGTTTTCTTAGGGTTTTGTTTATCTATAT
>NW_011368910.1:68877-88114 GCF_000735185.1 Notothenia coriiceps | reverse complement strand
TTACTGTCCTATAGTACACATTGGAATGATTTCTTACTTTATTTTGTACAACTTTATTAAATAGATAAAGGTTTGCTCTCTCTCTTGCTCTCTCGCTCTCTCTCTCTCTCTCGCGCTCCACATTGCTTTTCTTCCCGACTGCAACGCTGTTGTGTGTGTCTGTGAGAGCGTTTCACATGTGTGTATGAGAGATTTTTACCAGTGGCAAGCCTGTCTCTGAGGGCCTAAGATATTCTACAAAATAATATTTAAAAACATTAAAACAAATTATATTTTTCTTTATATATTTGTTTTAAATATGTTTTTAGTAATATTTGTCATTAGTTTTACCAAAAATAACTTGATTAAATTGTATTTAAAATAACATTTCCAAAGAAATAAATCCTTTGAATCTGCCTATTCAGTTTCTGTTTGAATGTGAAGGGTTAAATGAAAGAAGCTCGTCTCTGCGAGGTGAAGACAGGAGCTGTTGGACGTCCAGCTATGAATTCACAGAGGGCCAGCTATAGTAACTGAACGAGAGAGTAATGTCAAATGACAGTACAATTGACCAATCATATCTTCCCTCTAAATGGGTGGGCTTTCTTATCGCGGACTTTATGACAAGTTCCGCCCGCTGTGAAACGTTTCTTGTTTCCATAGCAACAACAACTGTCAACAGCGTAAACTCGCCTTAAAAAAAAAAGCATGCCAAATTACACTTAAGACATACAACTGCAACGAAAGTAACAAACACAATGCAATATCCTTTTCAATTTCAAAGAACACAAATTGGGTTATTTACAGGTGTTGTTTTGTGTGGTAGAGGGTCGCTTTCATTGATGCGTTTTGCACCCCGGGCGGGCCGTTGTTTTGATATTCCACCAGTGTGAGAAAAAAAAAACAAGAAAAAAATATATATATTTTGTATTTCGCGACCCTCCTATCATATCTCTGCGCCCCACACTTTGAGAAACGCTGGCTTAAGGGAACATGTACAGTGTGAGATCCTTGTTGCTGGTGTCATTGGGTTCATGCTGTAATAAATGCCCACACCGGGTTATATTTGGGAAGTCTGCCTCTGCCTCCTTGCTTGGTCGGGCCGCTCAATTGTCAGCTTCACACTCCTGTAGCCAAAAAGTTGATCCAGTTGTATTGCTGGCTCAGGGGAAATACTGGGATCTGAACTCCTGATATTCAAACGTACTGATACAGAACAGAATCACATAAATTGTTGGCGGAGGAATACATCTGTCATTATAATAATGGTTGTTATGATTTTGTTTAGAGACAGAGAAAGTTTGTCTCAAAGAACCCTGATGGTTCCCAGACTCCACTTTAAATCCTCACTGATGCTGTAAACATGCTCTCTAGCCCTCAGTGCAGGAGTGTTTAGTTGCGATGGTTAAACTGGGACTTTCTAAGGATCACCTGAAACAACCACGAGTCCCCAATTCCCTATCCATCCACATGGGATCCATTGACGTGAATACAAAAGATAGCGCCTGAATCAACAACAGATAAAGACCTTCTAAGAAACCCAAATAAATGTCAAGAAAGTGAAAGATAAAGCAAGGATTGAGACAGATGTTATGTCTGTGTGCCCTCCAGGAACAGTGTTGGCTTCTTTCATCATTATTTACTGCAGAATGAGGACTGTTTCTTCCATCACCTCGCGCTGATATCAAATACAACTAAAATGAATGTCTGACCTCTCAGCTTTCCAGGAACTGTATAAAGTTGAAAATGGGGAATTGTTGAGTTATCAAGTTTTCACAAACTTCAGTGTGTGTACATTTGTTTATTAAAGGGACCCTTTTTTGAGTTCTCCCTTGCCTGTAGTGTGTACTATAGGTTTTTGTGCATGTAAATGGTCTGCTAAGGTTAACATCTTAACAACAGGGAGTTTGGAAATGTTCTCTATATTCAGCAGGCAGTAGGCTATATGTATATGCAAATATCTGACTCTCCTTAAAGATGTCTCCTGTTGCTAGGTGAGTCCAAAGCGTATTGTCTCCTAGCAACAGCAGGATCCACACCTGACACGCATATGCATAGTGCTTTTGTTTTACACAAATGGACAGAAAGGATGCAAACCCAACTGAAAATATGCCCAATTCTTTATGCTAATCACTCTTCAGATAAGTGGCTTTACTTTCTGCCTCCTGTAACTGTAAACAGTATTTAAAGAACTTGTTTGACATTTTGGAAAATATGAGAGTTATATATCATTTTCAGTGAAAATTGTAATATTAATGCAAAACTGTTCATTCCTGGTAATATTCAGATTTTCTTTTTACTGATATTGCAAAATGAGTCAAAACAGTCAAAAGTATATTTTATAAAATTGTTCAGCCTTTAGTGGCACCACCCTCTGAACTGGAGCCGAGCTGATCCTGAATTGCATGAAGCAGGCATTTGTTCCACAGAGATAGCAATACAGGAAAATGAAATCTCATCCGACTTTCACCTGGATACAAGGAAATAAAATGTGCAAATTAGGCATTTATCTTCCTGCCTTTGGTCAGAGCACAACATCATGAAACAAATCATGAAACATGACTCCTAAGATAATCTCTGTATCAAGCCAACTGCTGCTGGTTAACAGAGAAACAGCACATTATTTTGTGTTTCATGACAAACACCTGTTTTTTTTATTCCAGTTATGAGTAAAACGTTCCAATGCGTTTTTGGCTCGTAAGTATTATACCGTAGAAGAACTTTGGTTCAAAACTAAGCTTAGTTGTTTAATTGAACTGACAAAATTCTGTTTAATATACATGAAGTCGTAAATAAACCCCCTATTTAGGTTTTAACCAATGTGAGCAGAGAAAGAAGAACACTTTGTAAGAATTATGCAAGACTTGCCTAGGGATATCACTGAAGCTTCTTGCAGCTAGGAAAGAAAATACATCTTAAACACACATGCTGATAGTCTCGACACTATCAGCATGTGTTGACTGGCCAAATGAAGGGATTTAAATACCCACAGACTGATGGGCTGATGGCACAGGACTGGGTCATGTTGATTAGAGGCAGCTGCAACTTTTGTTACAACCACTGTTCACACTGAATTAATAGAACATTTTAGTTTTGCGTCCATTGACTATCACCCAGGGAATAACAGGTCAACGCTAACATCCAATGAAAATTGATTTTGACAGATGTAACATGTAAGTCAACATTACCTCTTCCATTCAATTAAATATTTTCCAAGGTGAGGTCACAGTTAGCTCCCGTGTTTTTGTTTAGTATTTCAGGGTTTACTTACTATTGTTATTATTCTATGCAACAGTCATTTGGGTGGTAGAATGGTTGTCCACAAAACCAAGGTTCGATGGTTTGATAACCAGCCTCTGCAGTCCAAAAGTGGATGGGTGGCAGATTCCTAACCCCAAATTGACCCCCAATAGCCAACAGTGTGTGCATGGGTGTGAATAGTTCTATTCTGACTTGTACTATATGTGAAAGCACTATGAATGATCACAAAGACTAGAATTTGGTTGTTTTAGATGTCGGCAAATTGGGAAGTTTGAAAAACTGCATTTCGCACAGCAATACAATTACAATTTAAAAACATGCAAACACACTATGCAGTTAGAACACATTGTATACGCAATGTTACTTTGTACGTGTTCTCTAGCAGAGACTTGAACTGTACTGCTCACCTCAAACGCCATGATTCATTATGCTGGCGTCTGTTTAAAAGACAACTCAGGAAGTCAGTGGGTCAATACAGGCCTGAATACAAGACTACACAAACCAATACCAATTACTGGAAAACTCAGTGTAAAAACAAGCAGGACAACTACCATCGCAGGGTTTATTAAGCATTAAATGACTCATTCTCTTTTAATGAGTCCATTCAATTTACCTGCTTCAATAACCAAAGTGTCCAGGGACCGGGTCATTGGTGGTGCTCCTCATTAGCAGCGTCATTAATCCATACACTGATGACTAACTGCACACTCTAAAACTGTTTTTAAGATCACTGTTGAAACACTGAGCTTCAATGGCAGCTACCAGTCACACAAGGTCATTATTGTTTTGAATACACTTCACAAGCATTCAAATTTACATTCACCTTAAAACACGTATTTTCCCCATAACATCTATGTCAACGTCTGTCCCACAAACTTACTGACCTGGATATCCACATAATGAAAGCTTAAACAGTTGAATAGCTTCGTTATCACATTCACAGATGCATTCAAATAAAACATTCAAGGGCCCTTTTCACCATAACGTAAAATAAACCCAAGGCATTAATAATGCCCCAAGAAGGATCCACATTTGACAACTTTGACAAAGTGTTAATAACGTTATATTAATAACGTTATGTTACGTACTAACATGTGTTGCAGTCATTATTTATATGAGTTTCTGTTTGTGTCCAACAGGCAACCAGTTACGAAAAATACATTCCGACAGTACAGAGTTTTAGGGAAAGGAGGCTTTGGAGAGGTGAGTGCATTCAATTTCAACTTTAAAGAGGCCCTTTTATGCTGTTTGGGGTGTTGCCTTTCCTGTAGTGTTATAGGTTTAAGTGCATGTAAATGGTCTGCAAAGGTTTGAATCCCAAAGTTCCCTCCAGACGGAGTTTCTCTCCCCCCCGCCCCCCTCCCCGCCTAAAACGCCTCCATTGGATTCCTTTTTGAACAGCATGGAAACATGTAAAAGTAGAGGCACAAAATAAAATTATGAACCTGAACATTTTCATAATATGTCCTCTAAATAATTGTATTTTTTTTTTATTCGTAAAACACAAGGAAGAGGATATTATCTTATTGATAAGTACAAATAATAAATATATGAAAAAGAAAAGGGTAAGGGTTAGAGAGAGGCTGAGATGTATAAAGAAGTCACTACATTCTTTACATGTATAATGAATGATTCAATGCAGGACAAATCAACTTTTATTCCACCGTAGATTATGCTGGCTCCTTCTGGACGAGTCGGTAATAAGCTGCATCATCCCTCCGTTTTTTCCAAATTAGGCTCATTAAGGCGTTTCAGAGGTAGAGCTGTGTTAGAGCTGTATAGTTTCTAAGTAATGGTGGTTTATAGCACCACACACTGGACACAAATATCAGAGTAGGAAGAGACTTTACAAGAGTATTACATTTCTATAAAAGACGGCATTGATCAGATGAGGAGATAAATCAAAGTGTTAAATGACATAACATCAGGAGACGGGCTCCTCAGCTTTACTCTATTTATTTTAGGCTCTGAATTACCAGATTTGTTGATGATAATGTGATATACTGTACATATGGTTTTACTGTGAACCTTCTAACAAAGTAACAGAAGTTAAGCAATTAGGCTTTTTTGTATCCACACAAATATCTGATAATTGTTGCATTAACTCAAATAACTAGAGTTATAGTAAAATGTTAGTATTTTCCCTCCTACAAATCCAGTTGCTAAACTGCATCTATGAACTGCATCTAAGAGGTTCAGTACCAAACTGTTATGTTGTAACTCTTGCAACAAGTCTTCCAACTTAATGGAAGCGCAATGCTTATCTTCTTATGCAGTGTGTGCAATGAATACAGAGTATTATAAAAACTCTGGTGGTTATTATAAACCATGTTGGGTACAGAGAAAGAGGACAGTGTAGAAATGGATGAGAAAAAAAAGAAAGATAAGGGTTAAAGATAGTTTAGATGATATTGAAATCCTGCAGTTAAAAGGCATGCCACTTTCTCTAACAAGGCGCTAATTTTTAACACCCTGAGGTGCCATCCTGTGTTACCTTATGATCTGATCATTTACAATCACAGTCTTGTTTGGGGTTAGAAATGAGAAGTCACAAGATGGGCTTGTTTTTATTAAAGTGGACCTATCATGCTATATTTGAATAATATAGTGTAGGACCATACTTATATAAGGCATAAGGAATATTTATACTTTTTATTTTTCAAAATACCAAACAGATCATGCATTTTAGCCATTCCTCATTTCGCTCAATTTAACACTGTCTTTGCATGGGCTGATTCTGTGAGAACAGCACCATCTACAGGCCTGGCATATGTACTACAGCGTCTCCACCGCTTTCGAACGGCAATGTCCGTGGCTGTCTCCTCCTGATTAGTCGAGTTGGCCCAATAGCCGTAGCGCCACTTCAGTGACGTCATAGAAGTGTTCAAATCTGGATCAGTCTGTATCAGATCCGTTGCTGCCCCTTTTTAAGAGTTTTGGGTATGGAGGAAAATAGAGAGGGTTGTGTTTTCTGACACTTGGTGAGTTCCCTGGAATACCGGGGACGCACATTCATGTATAAAAGACGTACAAAAGTGCATTTTGCATGATAGGTCACCTTTAAGAGAGGGTGTATTGTTTATTTTGTGGCTGCAGTTTTTTATGGACATACATGCATGGAAATAAGAGTTGTCAACTTTTTTCTCATTTCTACACTGCAGGTGTGTGCGTGTCAGGTACGGGCCACGGGGAAAATGTACGCTTGTAAGAAACTGGAGAAAAAGAGAATAAAGAAAAGGAAAGGGGAGTCCATGGCGCTCAATGAGAAACAGATCCTGGAGAAAATCAACAGCAGATTTGTAGTAAGCATCGCATTTTATTCATACCCTTTTGTACCTCCTTTTGTCACTTGAATTGCATTTATGGTTTGACCCAAATTTAATTTCTTGTTTTTTGTTTCAATTTGTGATCTGTGCCATGTTATAAAAGCACTTTGAACTGCACCTCATGTATTAAAAGTGCTATACAAATTCAGTTTATTATTAATATTATTATTATTAACAGTATGTCGACCAACAGTTTTTTAAATCAGTGTCCCATTTTTTTAACAGTTTTTTAATCTTAAGCAGATAATGTTTCCCTTGGAAATGTACAGGCAAGTCACCCCCAAACTTGCTGGTTCCTTCTTAAAAGTGTGATTCAGTAATTTCCTACAACAGATTGCCACCGTAGTTTTTAGAATTGTTTTACACATTGAGTAAGGAAAAGAGCATTTGTGTCGGGGACTATTTTCAGTGGTGGATTAATATACATTTGACGCTCTAGTGATATTTTAGTTTTCTCAAAATGAGACGACTGAAACTCTTCACCTATTCCTCCTGAGTGACTCTCTGTGTGTGTCAATGGGACGTGATGTCTGCAACATTAACAACTGCAGTAATTAAAAGACAACCTGGTCATTTGTCCCGTCTCTGGTCGGGTTTGATTCTCTGCCAGCAACCTTTGTACAGCTTTTTTTTAAATTTGAACTCAGTTGACTGGTTCAGGCTCCCGGGGCCGCCGCGGAGTCCCTCAGGGGTCAACATGGCTCCAAAGCAAAAACAGAAAAACAACAGACTTCATTAAAGAATTTATTTTTAAGAGGTTTTGGCAGCAGGTAGCATTTTTAGTTGTTGGGACGTGCACATAATGGTGATGTCAGCCTCCTAAACATCCTACATTTAAGGGAAAATATTCCAGGACATATTTTAGATAGATTTAGTAAATGTTACTTTAATGCGCTATAATTATGTAAGGCCTCAGTTATTGACTGTTGATAATGAACCTAAAATAGAATTATCAGCAATGTCTGCATAACCCTCATCTATTCAGAGCATTTTAGCCTGTTTTAGCTTATTATTTAGCTTTTTATGGCTCTACTATATACAGTATGTGATCTTTAAATTTTTTCAACTGTTACACAACATCTGAAAATATTAAATAAACAACCATTACTATTTCCGAGAACCAGAAAAACGTCTGTAAAATGATTTTTCCAGAATCAGAATTCATTTATTCATCCAACAAAGGGGAAATGTACGTTGTTACAGAAAGTATAGATAGAGATGAAGAAAATCAAACAATATAATATTTTTTAAAAAGGCCTGCACATAGTATTTAAAATAACAATTCTTACAATTAATAAAAATTATTACAATTTATGTCTAAGCAACAGTCCAAAACAAAACAATATTCATGTTACTCTGAAGCTAGAATTATGATAGGTTTAAAATGTTTGTGTTATTTATCAAAACACAAGTATTTTCTTATGACTAAACTACCAGAACTATATGATTTGAAGATGTAAGCTCTCTAACATCTCAGCAGCATTTACACCTAAAACATTTCCCTGCATTAACACATCACCTTCCTCTGTCTGTTTCCAGGTCAGTTTAGCGTACGCCTACGAGACGAAGGACGCTCTTTGCCTGGTGCTGACCCTGATGAACGGGGGGGACCTGAAGTTCCACGTCTATCACATGGGCGACGCCGGCTTCGACGAGAAGAGAGCCGTGTTCTACTCTGCAGAGATCTGCTGCGGGCTGGAAGACCTGCACCGAGAACGCATCGTCTACAGGTCTCTGAGCCCCACGGAAGATTGTCTAATGATCTGTCCTCTTTGGCCTCTTGTCTAACTGGCTCTTCTCTTCATTCTGTCACACAGAGACCTCAAACCAGAAAACATCCTGCTGGACGACCACGGTGAGTAGCATTATTAAGAAGCATATTTAAATCCTTGAAATCTCAAATACAAATCTAAAAACAGACATCTGAATTTGGTTAGAACCAGTAGCCGAAAGTAACTAGGTACATTAACTAAAAGGTGGGGTAGGTAAGTTTGAGAAACCGGCTCGAGATACACTTTTTGTTATATTCCATGGAATGCTCTTAACATCCCGATAGCAATTAATATCTTAAGTGCTTTTTCAAAAAATCCATAAAAATATTTCATCTGTGGAAGCCGTAGTACTGTAAAAAGCACGACGGATCATTTTAGCCGGCCCGGCTAAAATAACTGGATGGCCTACCTGCCTGTCAGCCTTCCATCTGTGCACAAACTCAGAGGTCTAAAGGCAGTGTTGGAAGGTAATGAAGTTCATTTACCTAAATACTGTCCTTAAGTACAATTTTGAGGTACTTGTACCCTATAGCATTTTCAGTTTATGCTGCTTTATAATTTTACTCAACTACATATTGGAAGCCAATATTGAAATGTGTACTCCTCTACATTTACTTACAGGTGGTTTTTTGCATGTGTGTGTGTCTTTTGGGCCTAATTTGTGCAGTTGTAACAGTAAACCAACACCAAAGAGAAAAACTGAATTTTCCCTCGAGATTAATAAAAGTTCATCTTAATCTTAGTTGCTTCATCATTTTAGATTATTCCTTTATAGAAAAGATGAATTCAACAATAAATAAACATTGGCATATATTTGTAGATTAAGATATGCAGCAGCAGTTTACAAAGTAATTTAAATTAGCACCACTAGCATAAGCGTTATGAACACATTAATGCCTCCATCATCATAATCCAGGTTATATAGGTTAACATAGGTTGTGACATGCATTGTTACCTGTCTGTGGGATGTTAAGGATAAGATAAGATACAATAAGAACTTGATCTGGTACATTTACTGTGACCGAAGCTAAACAAAGCTCAATAGTCCTTTTTTAAAGAAATACATTCTTGAGATTTTTTCCACTGAATCACCAGAGGGCACTCTGACTCCGGCAGAACTGATCCTGAAACCAGAAGCTTTCAGAGAAACTCTCCTCCCTCAGAGTCTCTGCTAAATATTCTCATTACATCCCACAGTTAGACCTGATCTAAAACCACATTAAAATATCAGAGACAAACAAGAATGCAATGTTCTAGTATGAGAACATAAAGATGATACGATAATATTTCATTGTCGGATCGAGTTGGTCATTTTTCTTGCAAATAAAGTCCTAAGACTAATATCCACCCACAAAACCAGATACCTGAGTTTGGTTAGAACAGAATCAATATGTTTCCAAGATTTGTTAAAAAGTATTACATTATGTATGATCAGGATAAAATAAATGGAGCTTCAACAAAACTGCAAACCATTACAATGCTTAGTTATTAATAATAGAGCTAGGGTAAATAGATTCATCATTCAAGTGGACGTTTTTTTCCTTAGTTTATGAAGAAAAACTACTGCAACTCGAGTGTAAACATGGATCATTTGCTCAGATAATGTGGCTCTCCATGCATATCCGCTGGTGGTTGTAACTTACATTCTGCACAAAAGGAAACAAACATAAAGGTCTTTATCACATGATCCTCTCAGGGGGATTCATGAATCACAAGATACAAATCAGAAACACGAAAGTGAACATTATACAGCCTATTAAGAGTTGAATTGAGACGTGTATGAACCCAGCAATGTTTTGACTGACAAGAATAATAGAGCTAAAATAACCAAAAAGTCAGTACTTAAAACATAATTCTATTTATCATTTTCTGTTTGGTATCAGAATTAAATAATCCAGGTACAAGAAAACATAGAATCAATGTCCCTTTACTGTATATACACCAAACAGTCAAGTCAAGTTTATGTATATAACACATTTAAAACAACATTATCATTTTCTGAATCAGATTTGTGTGTGTGTCTTCAGGCCACATCCGGATCTCAGACCTGGGTTTAGCGGTTCATGTTCCAGAAGGACAGACCATCAAAGGACGCGTGGGAACCGTAGGCTACATGTGTAAGTAACCTCCGACCTTTATCCAGTTCTACACGTCTTTAATAGAAACTGTTTCCCTACCTC
Organism: Notothenia coriiceps; assembly: GCF_000735185.1. NCBI lineage: Eukaryota > Metazoa > Chordata > Actinopteri > Perciformes > Nototheniidae > Notothenia > Notothenia coriiceps. The sequence continues at coordinate 77,596 of NW_011368910.1, read as the reverse complement.
TGCTTTATTTCGACCAATGACGAAATATGAGACATTGCTTTGTGATCAGCTTTAATATATTACTGCTTAGAGTTATTATACATTTTTTCATTTTGTCTTTCAGTTTTATCTTTGTTTTCTTCTTGTTTTCTTTGTTGTGATTCATCTATGTCATATGTAAATATAGGAATTTTTACAAAATATTACCTGAGTATTTTCATTTTATACTACTACTCTACTACATTTTGGAAGCAAACTTTTGTACTTATTACTCCACTACATTTATTTGACAGAATTATTATTATTATTATTATTATTATATTATTATTATTTATAATATAAATGCAGAATACTAAGGGGAAAAAGATGAAACAATCCAATTCATATTTAAGTAACTAAAACCATGAGTGGGTTACATGTGGGAGTACTTTTACTCCTAATACTTAAAGTACATTTTACTTATCGTACTTAAATACTTGTATACGTAATACGTATGTAAAAATATGACTTTATATTCGGAACAAAGCGCATCTGTTAAATGAAATAAGATATACTTTATTGATCCAAAATTGGGAAATGTTTTCGTTACAGCAGCATGTTAAAACAAAGGTATTGCACATAATCTGGAAAACAAAAAGAGTAGAAAATAACCAAACAGAAAATATAGAATACAATCAAACAGAAAACAAAACAGAACAGAAAATGTAAATATATAAAAGTTGACCGTGAAAGGTACAAATCTGACAATAAACACTTTGAAGGGCCAAATAACAGCAAACATAATTTAAAGTAGGATATTATTTATATGAAGTTTGCTACGAATGGCATATCAATTAAATGTAAATGTATACATAAAAGGTAAACACATTTTTAAAAAGACACAGAAAAACAGGAATAAACATTATTTCAACGCAGAACTTTTAGATTCTGTGTTTCTGAATGACCTTCAGCTCCAACAAATGCCTTCCTTCCCCCTCCAGCTCCGGAGGTGGTGAAGAACGAGCGCTACACGTTCAGCCCCGACTGGTGGGCGTTGGGCTGCCTGCTGTACGAGATGATCGAGGGCCAGTCTCCCTTCCAGCAGAGGAAGAAGAAGATCAAGAGGGAGGAAGTGGAGCGGCTAGTGAGGGAGGTGGAGGAGGAATATTCCAGCAAGTTTTCCGAGGACGCCAAGTCCCTGTGTCGAATGGTGGGTGGGATGTTCCACTCGTCTCGAATGTGCTCTGGTCGATTGCTACCATCTGCTCGCGCTCAATAAATTACCATATCCTAATGAACCTAGGAAAAACTAAAACTGCAAAGAGGAGATGCTTGTTTACAACAATGTGACACTATTTTTTGGATACTGAGGATACATGTTTCTGTCACTTTGGCTGCATCCCTTTCCTCACAGCACCCTGCAAGGCTCCGTTACACAATGTTGGTACTGCATGTACTTCATCTCTAGTTGGCAAACAAGCTTCCTCACTCCCTTTTTGTGTTTTCATCACTTTAGATTGTGTTCACACTGACATTAGCACTGCACAAAAAGAAGTGCAGACTGCTCATTCTTGTCACCAGGACAAAGAGCTTCTTTAAAAAGACAGTTTCCGGTCAAAAAAAGTTTTTCATGGTTCAAATCCTGCAGCAACAACAGAGATTGTCAACAAGCAACACACTTAGATGTCAAATCAACCAAAGAAATGTATTTTTTATCTTCATCTTTTGATAAGTATCTGAAATTCTGTCCCCTCAATATCAGATTTTGACATGGTCGGGCAGAGCAGGTTGGACCCAAGTGCAGGATGGACAACGGTTTTAACGGAAAAATACCTTGATTAAAGATTTTAAAACATAAAAAATCAAGGAACCAACAGAGACCCACAGAAAATCAGAACACATGAATACATGCAGAACTATTCAAAAGGATAAAACACAGCTGGGGAGAGAAGGAAAAGCACAAGGCCATCAGGTGAACAGAATCAGGTGATCAAACAGGAGGGAAATCACAGGGACAGGAAGTAAAAGCAGACATAACACATATTTCCCAACCAGGGTGTCGAAAATGTAAATGTTCCCAGTCTTATATCATTGGACATTCCAGAATCATGACGACACTACAGTAGTTCACACCTTATTTGTTTTATTTGTTTGTCTAATTTGTAACTTCCTGTTGTTTTGTATTCTCTAGCTTCTGGCCAAAGAGCCCTCAGAGAGGCTGGGATGTGAGCAAGGGGGAGCCTCAGAGGTCAAAGCCCATCCCCTCTTCCGCTCCATCAACTTCAAACGCCTCGCTGCCGGCATGCTGCAGGCGCCATTCATTCCTGATGTGAGTCCACCGTATTTACTCAAGTTCACTGAGAAAGCTTTGTGCTACAAAACTGTCAATTTTAAGATGACTTATTCTTACTCAGGGAGTGACATGATAAAATAAAGAACTTTGATAACATATTATGTTTAAGTTTTATCTCTGAAGTACAAATATGGATCCAGGTAGTGTTAGCACAGGTGTAGCTATTAGCGTTAGCAATGATAGCACAGTTTTAATGACTAAAATCAAGAATAGGCCGGGGATAACCAATTTAGATTAGATTAGATAAAACTTCATTAGATTAGATTTTGTTGATCCCAAATTGGAAAGTTATTCTGTTGCAGCAGCATGCTAACAAAGCATTGCACTTATGTTAAAAATATAATCAGTAAATATATACATATGACTATAAACAGATACTTATCCATAGAATTTCTATAGAATACACAATTTTAAATATACAGAATGATAATTATATCACAATATTAATGCTGTCAAAATTATCGCGTTAACGGCGGTAATTCATTTTTGGAATTAATTGCGTTAAATCGAATGGTTAAAATATTTAACGCATTTAACGCATGCGCAGAATGGCCCGCCCCATACATCCCACCAGTGGCAGCGCCAGGGTATGGCTGGAGTAGGCTACAGCCATACCAAGAAATGGCTTAGCCCCACCGTGAAAAATGATGTTAAAGTAAGCAAAATAAAGTCCGCCAACTCGCGCGGAGTAAATTGCACAGACAGCAGTTAGTAAGATTGATTTCAGTAGCCACTTGTCTGGAAATACCTAAGACTAGAAACGGTTTTGAAAACTTTAGTCACGTAGTGATCGTCTTCTCAATAGAACATCTTTGATAATGTCTTCTGGCCAATCAGAATCAAGATAACGGCGTGGTGTTGTTGCAGGAAGTCCCGACGGAGAATACTTTTTCTGTAGTACATCTCTATATACATCGATACAACATTACGTGTTGATAGAAATCAACACGTAATGAAATAAGACCCCACGGTTTGATGATTGATAGGTGTGTGGGCTGTCTTTCATTTTGACACACAGAACAATGTTATAATAAACATACATACATACTGTATGTTAAATGGATATATCCGCCTTCTTTAATTTATCTTTCCATTCCCACAACAATATACATAAAGAAATGGCATATTTTGGACATAGTTCGGATGGTGATTAATCATGATTCATTCATTTTTAAACTGTGATTAATCTGATTAAACATTTTAATCGTTTGACAGCCCTACACAATATATATTGATGGTAATCTATGCGTGACTAATAACGTAAATAACACTATAGCTGCAAGAGTAACATTAATGATCAACATATCTAAATCTTCTTAATCAGTGAGAAAGCTAATTTGTCTCAAAATGTCCTTTTTTAAATGGAGCGCTGGAAATTCAATCTTCTCTACAGCACAGAAAGTGGAATGAATGGATCTGATTAATACACATGTCAGTGAGGCTCATTATACGGAGCATCATTAACGTGCAAGGTGTCTGCCACAGGAAGGATTCCCCACAGTGAGCGCACTGTTGCACGTTTAATGTTGGAAGATTTGATAAACATTTATTATTCCCTGTAGGGAATTTCAGGTGTGATGCAGCAACAGCAATAAGAGTTAAACACAGGATAGGACAGATACACAAGGGCTATTTGAACAACAATAAGAGTAAACATGTAAGTAATAGGATGAATAACTGATTGAATTGTTTGTTTGTAGTTTTGTTTCTGTGATTCTATGTGTTTTGTTTTACCTAAAAAAAAGAAATACAAATACATAGATTTGATATGTTAATTTATTTTTTACCTTTTTTCTACTTTCTATTCCTCTTTGTTCATTCATTTTGCTTTTAATTGATTTGGTATTTGACTTCATGTTTACACTGGAAAGGACCTTTTTAAATCCTACTTTTAAACCTGGTGTGTGTGTGTGTGTGTGTGTGTGTGTGTGTGTGTGTGTGTGTGTGTGTGTGTGTGTGTGTGTGTGTGTGTGTGTGTGCGTGCATGTGTACTGTGTGTGTACATGTGTATATGTATGTATATATAGAATCTTGTTTATTTATGTGTATTATATACATACACACATGGAAACCCACTTCCTAGGTTTGCAGTTCAAATGCTTTTAGTTGTGGTTCTTATAAACACCCTTATTCAGTTAATCCTGGCATCTTAAATGTAAATGTGTTTTAAAAGTTATTCGTCCGTGTGTCTGCAGCCGCAGGCCATCTACTGTAAAGACGTGCTGGACATCGAGCAGTTCTCCACAGTGAAAGGAGTGGAGCTGGAGCCCAAAGACGCGTCCTTCTACTGCAAAGTGTCCACCGGCAGCGTGTCCATCCCCTGGCAGGACGAGGTGAGAGACATTCATAAACACAACATCTGCAGTAACATCAGATTCGAATACCTTTGTGCTAACGGGACTTACAGTAGGGCAGGGCAATATCTCCATACTATATCAATATCGCGATATTTTTAACTAGATAACGTCGTAGAATTTGGATATGTTGATTAATCATAGGTTTTGTCTGTTTTTAAAGGATTTTCCCAACAAAACATAACTGATATTCATTTATCAAAAATATTATTGCAGGACATTTTTTTTCAAGCAGTTTTGTTTCAACTATTTAATACCCCTGTAGAATCGATTAAGGGTTGCAGGTTTTCTTTTTCTTTTTAAATAGGGATTTTTGCCACTCTTGTCCTGATCTCTCTTTGTTTTCAACTCTCAATCCAACAAACATCAAAGATTTAGAGAAGCTAAACTCGTATGCCATACATTCAATTTAAAGATAATGAAGTGAAATCACATTATGATTTGTTAAACCTTTTAACAAATGTACTTTATATGTCTCTCTGTACACAAAGAATGAGGTTGAGTATTTTCTCTGCAGATGATCGAGACAGAGTGCTTTATGGAGCTGAATGTTTTCCACCAGGACGGGACGGTTCCTCCAGACCTGGACTGGAGGGGACAGCCGTCTCCTCCGCCCAAACAGGGTCTGCTGCAGCGACTCTTCGGCCGGCAGGTCAGTGCACCCCCTCCCTTCAAAACACCAGCATACTTTTACATTTAAACATCTGTTTGCACCAGCTAGAGATCAGAGAGGTAATCAGAAAACATATATAATATATAACCTCATGTGAGAAGCCGCTTAGGCTGAAAAACGTCTCATTGTGACACTCCGCTCTCTGCCCCCCCCCCACCCCCCTGCAGGACTGCTGTGGTAACTGCAGCGACAGCGATGAGGAGCCCACCAGGCTGTGACAAACACAAACACACACACACACACACACACACACAGGATCTAATTTGTTTACAACTTTTGCACATTTGTATTTTTAACATAATACTATCTCTAAATGTCAGAATGTATATTTTCAACATAACCATAATGTTAAATGTTATTTAAAAAATAAAAAGTTGTGAAAAATTACTGGTTGACGCGTTCCAAACGAGGAGACGGGAACTTACGGAAGATGAACAGATATTTTTGTTTTTTGCTTTTGTTGATTTTTGGAAGACTTTTTTTCACATCCACTTAAACACATGTCCATCTCACTGATCTGGAAGCTGCTGCTGGAGCAGATCCACTGAAACGCTTGCTGTAAAAGTGCCTTGCTGTAGGGCACTGTGGCAGACTAACGGAGGACTGAGCGTACTTTCCCCACTTTGTCCAGGGAATCAAACCAGTGACCTTCAGCTCATGAACTCTGACCACTTTTCTTCTTCCTTCCATTCTGCTGAAAGAAACCTCACTGCTCTTTCTTCTATTTAACGTTTTAAAATGAACTTTGCTTGGTTTTTAAATGGAGATGCCAGGGCCAAGAATTTGTCTCTATCTGCAGATATTTTTATATCAATAGTATTATTGTTTTTCTTTGATTAAGGATTTCTTTACACTGTAACTTGCGTTAGTGCAGCTCCTCTTATTATTGTCAAGAGTGTGTTTTTCTTATAGATACAACAGTTGTTTTGTTCCTTTTTACAGAAACTCTGAGACTTAAATTAATCATTTTCATGCTCTGGAAAAATTAGGCTAACATTGGATTTTCACTAGGTTCATAAGTTTCAGTTTCTGGACTTCAGACATTTGTTTAGTCCTTTCATTTAGTCAGTTGTTGATTTTCAGATACATTTGACTGACAGAGCTACTCATTTTAAACCCTTTTTTGGTGAAAGATTCAGCACACAGTTTAATCTGTTGGAAGAATACAGTTGACATATTTGCATGTTGAGCTTACCAGCAAAACTTGTTATTCAAATAAGTCGATGTTCGATCAGAATCCTAGTATTTAGTTGCTACTTTCAGTAATTAGCATTTATTTAAGTTGCGTTCCAAACACAGCGTTTTGTTACCACTTGTCTCTCAGGGTTTCTGTAGAATGTATTCCTTTACGCAATTGTATCCTCTCTCCCTCTGTGTCTTTTCTTCATGAGCAGATGATGGTCGGATGATTCTCAGACTGTGCAGGTTTACATATGTTCTCCCTGCTGGTAGACCATGTCATGTATGTATGGGAGCAACAAAGAAAGAGTAACTCAAGCTTTGGGGATAAATCCTGGGATTGCAGGGAAACGCCTCTGTTGCAGTCTTCTTCAAACAGAATGGCCTCTGATTGTAAAGCTATTAAAATGAAATACCTCTGAATGTACCAATGGCTTTCATGTTATTTCTGAGGTTGAAGAAGACCGATGACAGACACCAGACGATATGGAACTAAATGTCTGGAACAATATGATTTAAAAACAACATCTGAGTTGCATCTCGTCTTATCTAACCATGCTGATTTATTTTTATTTGCTCAGGTTTTCAAATAGAAAAACATATCCCTGTGTGTGCAAGTATCCCAGCATGCATTTCTATCAACCAAAATAGCAAGATTTAAACCAAAACTATCTGCATGGCCAGATATGATTGCAGTTAGGAGATAAAAGTGTGTTTTTTTTCTCATTTGAATGACCTTATCTTTAAAGTCTAGAGCTGCAACTAACCATTAATTCATGAATTTTCTGATTGTTTATAAATCAGTCAATGAGCTGTCGATGAATATGTCAGGAAATCTTGAATGCTAGTTATAATAACAGCAGTTCTCAAATGACAGTCCAAAACCAAAAGATAAGCTTTAAATTATAATGTTTGAGATGATGGATTCAGCAAAAGTTTATAAATGTTTGCTCTAAAATGTACTAAATTAATTAACTGATTCTTTATAATTGCCCTTTTTTTTGATTGACTAATGGATTAATCATCAAAGTGTTGCAGCTCTAATACACTGTTTTTTGAAAAGCAGAATTCATCCTTTCAGATGTTTTTTTATATTTTTCCATCTTTGTCAATTTTTTTTGTTTAAAATTAAAAAACAATGGTCTGCTTTTTATAAATCTCTTTTGAAAAGGGATTCTTTTTGAATGTGTGTGTGCAGAGAATGGTCTATTGTTTAGTTTCCTTTGTATAAATCAGTCTTAAAGCCTGTCATACTTTGCATTCTGCTCTCTGCCTTTGTTCAGCCACAGAGCCCTCCACCAGTGTATTGTGAAAGCGGTTCATTTAAACCAGTTAAATTAGATCAAAGATGACAAAGTCCTTCCCATCCAAGGTGCCTTTTTGTGTTTAAAGGTTTTCCTCGCCTCTTTTTATACACACTGTGCTCATTCAAAGCCTGCTGCTGCGTCAGCGTCACTTCCTGTCTGTGGTGAATCTCTGTTTGTTGTCAAAACCATCACTCTGGATGTCTCTGTGAAAAGGAGGATGATGAGACTGAAGAACCTCTGGACTTAAAGACTGCTGTGGACTTTCTGGAGTCTCTGCTTTTATAAAAGACAGAGGTCAAAGGGGACATTTTGGAATCAGGAAAGCTCCCTAACATCCTCCATGGACGTGTGAATCAGAACTGCTGTGCTGTGTCTCTGCTGTCAGAAAATACTGTCCTTCATGTTATCTTTGTGTTGAGGATGCCCTGTAATCTGCCTTAAAGGATGATTCCACTTTATTACAACTTGGTCTTATTTAGTTTATTCATCATTTGTGCCAGAAACATTGTATGTGAAATTGTGAGATTTCAGATGAAAGATTTCTGTCATTTTTATATTTTTTCTGTGATCTCCTTGCTGCTTTGATGTGGAAAAGCTGGAAAAAAGCATTGTTATAATATCAAATTGAGATGATCTATGTAGAGTTGATCAGGGCGATCACAGTCCTGATGAAGATGAGCTGCATTTTAGAGACTTAATTAGCATAGGTCAAACATCCTTTCACTCTCATTGAATGGAAATTGAGAGCAAAAGGTTAGAGATTTAAGACAACAATGCTCAAAAGAAAGTCAAAAGAGGGTGTAACACCGGACTCCAGATGTCAAAACTTGAATTTCTTTCACTTCTGCTCGTATTTGTTCAAGAAATGAAGCAGGGTTTCAGGGGCGCAGCTCTG
>NW_011368910.1:11377-63877 GCF_000735185.1 Notothenia coriiceps | reverse complement strand
GGAAACAACTATGTGTGTGTTTGTTGGAGGATTTATATCGTGAGCCTAAACATTTGTGTGGTTTGGAGTGGCAATAATCATTATTAGCAAAGTACAGTATAGATGTCAACATACTAGGATGAAATGAATTGTAATTGTGATAGCACACTACTTATTACATTTACCACAGCTTTCTTACAGCTGCTAGTTTGGATCTAGACTTTTTGATTGGTCAATTAATTAGGGGGGTCAATATGGCGCTATATAACCTCAATCTATTTCAAACCATAATCTGGTACCTATGAAAAGAGGAGAATTATAAACAGTATTGAATAAACAAGGGAGGATGGAGGGATGAGAGAAGAAACAGATTTGAAAAGGGATTAAGTAAAGGAAAGGGAGGATCGGCATCTTATCGATACAGGACTTTTTCATTTTTGTCAATGATACCCACTGGCCTCCATACATTAGACGTTGGGGTCACGAGGAGAAAAAAAAACAACCTTTTTTTAAATGTATTTTAACAGACTGCATAATGAAATCCTCTCCAGGGGATTCTTAAAAGGCCACTTTTAACTGTAAATAAAATGTTGATAGTTAATGGTGCATTTAAGGTTTTATTTGTATTATAAGTGACTATATTTTAATATGAATTCTACATAATGATATTTAGATAGAAAAACAGAAGATGTTTTCTAAGTTGTGCCTCTTCTTCTTCGCTCACAGAAAGATGGTAGATGGAAATATCTTGTAAAAATGACCAGTTTTATTCATTTTAATTGAAGACATCTTTTCATAATTTTTTACTTACAAAAACAACCCAGTTGATTAGTTACCCTTAGCAAAATCTCATGCACTCTCGTACAACAGCAACAAATCCTCACTTCATAGATCTCATAATACTGTATCAGATTTTGTCAAAACCGTTTTAGAAGTGTATTGTTTTTTTCCAGCACTCTCTCATGTTTTCCCCTGGCAATAGGTTATGAACAACTTCAGTACCAGCTAGAGGGCTCTTTTAAAGCTTTGATATGCCCACATCTTCTTTAACGAAAGCGGGGAAGACAGAGAAGAATCAAGCTTTTGTTTGAGATCTGACAAAAGAACTTGAAGGAGACTCATGACCCTGAAATGCTTCTTTTCCCAGGAGTGCATGTGGGCCACTTAATGCCTAAGGAAACAGGAAAGAGACTTTAAAAAAAAAAGAGCAATCAGTACTTTGGCATCTCCTCAGCATACCATTGAGCCTTTTTATATCTGTAAAAACGTACACAGGAATGAGTCAAACAATGATTTCAAACAGTCGAAGCTAAAGCTTTTCTGAATGTGTCTCTGTGAGTGTTTTGTAAGCCTCTTCGACCGGTCCTCCAGCAGCTGCCGGTGGTCCGGTGTCCTGTCCTGTGCATATCTGGGAATAAAATCTACTTTTAAATTGGTTTGGTTGAAAAACACCACAGGATTGTAGGTTTTTAGAAATAAACACGTATGTGGAATATAGATATGTTAAAAGAAAAGCTTCTGTATTGGTGTAAAAGGTAAACACAGAGCCTTTGGTATCAAATATAAATGAAAAAGTGGCAGATTACCACACAACATTGACTTGTTTTACAGGGTTTTGCAATGACACTGCACATCTGAACCTCAACGGTGAGTAAACAACACTTTATGATGGTATTTCATTTCCTGAGAATTCAACAGTTCTCTGCACAAAGACAGTTGACGACTCTCTTTATTAAATATATTTTGTTAGCCCCTCGCTTCCACAGAGAGCTGTTGTCATAGCGATGCTATCGTCCCTGTATTGTTTTATTGCCGTCATGTTGCAGGAGGATGCCAGTTTCAACCCTACGAGGTCTCTTTCTCATCAGTGCTTGGTGACAAACTTCTGAGCTCACGCTGAGGTCTGCAGAGCTGCAGTGTTGTTTCTAATTGCTGCTCCAATATGTTGATGCACGATTTTACCTCTTTTGACTTCTCAATGCATGGGCATGTGTGCATGAGTGTATTTGTATATGTATGTGCATGTATGCAACATAACTGTGTGCACTTGTATGTACCTGTATAAAAAGCATGTGCGTGTAACAGAGTGGAAACTGAATTTCCCCTCGGGATCAATAAAGGTATATCTTCTTCTTCTTCTTCTTTAAATTCTGAGAAGTTTGAAACTTGCTCTTATGTGAGATATCCTCAAGTATCTTGTGTAATTTCCTGAGCTTGCTTTCCTATCACTCCTAGCACAAATCCCTAATTGCCCATACACGAAAACCTATATAGCATACTAAAGGAAATGGATAACTCAAAAAAGCACAATAGGTTGTGCACGTCCTTAGAAATGTAGGTTACACACTTATGATTATGCAAATGCAGGTCCTCAAAAAATGTATGTTCAGGCATGGTCCTGCTATCCCCCTACAGAAAATATAGTTTGCAGGGAAGTATTCTACTGTGCATGTTCCCTCCACCAGCAGCAATTACTGTGGTGCTTACTTTTTATAAACTTTGTTATCTACATCCACTCTGTAAACTCCAATCTGTATGTCTGGGATAAGTTAAATACAATTCACTGTGCCAGACAGATTGATATTTCAACATTTCAAATGCATTTTTCTTTTGCCTTACAGAATTCCAATTAAATCTCTGTTAAACAGACTGTTCCCAGAGGCTGTGTGCTCACAGTGATTTGACTTCAGTCTAATGAAGAAGCAGCGTGTTTGACAGTCAAATCAGCTGCAGGTAGACTGGGCTCAGACCTTGAACTCTGACGGTTGTTAAGGAAACCACCACCCTTTTCTCTAAAGTAAAACACATTAATGATGCAGAGTTATGGCTAATCACAGGAAATGTTCTTCTCTAACACATGGGCTATCAACTGGAAGCAGCTGTTTATAGCGATTTAATTTTGTTGGAGTGTTCAAAGGCTGTGTTCTTTCCAAAGCTGCCTGTTTGCATATCCAACCTATGTCTCTTTGCTGCATGTTGCACCCATCTGTCCTGTCTAATAAAAAAAGGCAAAATGGCCCCAAAAAACTTGTTTAGAGTTAGCATTAGAAGGGTTTCACATCAGGAACTGTACAGTACATGCCTTGATCTACATGAAAAGGCAGTCTCAAGTAGGGTTCATTTGCATTTGTCAATCGAAAAACACAATTTCTACAAAATCTTGTAGATGTTATGTTTTCTTGTTGGATGGGGTATTGGTAAAAATAGTGGTTACCAACCTTGATGATCCCCAAAAAAATATCTACTGTGACCCTTCCTAGGTTTCAAAAATGTAAAATAGTCAAATGAACGGGTAACCTTAGATTATGTCCATCCATCAGAGGGCACACACCCAAATCACAACCATGTTAATTTTGGAATACATTTTCAGTGTCTATTCTTTGTACATTTACTGCAGTAATGAATTGAAACCAGTTTTCTGATCCACATCCGATACAGCTTAAAAGGGTTGTTGCTTTCCTCCTTGTGTACAATGTCAGCACAGGAAAAGGTTTGCAGGCGAGGTAGCAATCATGACAGGAAAATACAACCGTGTATAATATTTGGCATATGCTTGTGAATATCACCCAAATAATTCACACTTTAACACGCCCTCTCCACAGTCGACCGGTCTGTGCCAAGTCGTGCGCGTCCTTGGAAAACCCCTGCCGGCACATGATCAGTATTCTTCATCATCATTCAGACAGACAGGCTGCTGTCACGAAGCTGGAGAGAAAGAGAGAGAGAGGAGGGACTGAATGAGAGGAGAGCGAGGAAGAGGGGGAGGAGCCAGGCTGTCAAGGTGAAACGATAAACCCCCTTTTTATTAGCCTTCATGTCCTGCTCCCGGTCGAGAGGAGACAGAGACCCGGGGAGCTCGCATCCTTTACGGGTGATAATCTGACAATAGCCGGTGGATTGTACACGAAACGGTCAGGGAACGGATGCAGGAAAGTGGTTTAATTATAAAAAATATATATTTAAAGATCGATTTTGTAGTTATTTTTATTTTTATTTTTGGACATACAACTTACATGGCATGGAGCGAGCTACTTAAGTGCGCCATCTCGTTAGAAATAAGGTGAGTTTTTTATATATAAATAACATATGATTCAAACAGGGACCTGTGGTGTCCTGTGCAGTGTGTGTGTGTGTGTGTGTGTGTGTGTGTGTGTGTGTGTGTGTGTGTGTGTGTGTGTGTGTGTGTGTGTGTGTGTGTGCTTGTGCGTGCGTGCGTGTACGCTGATACTTTAAATCGACGTAATTGTTGTTTAATGTATTGTATGACCTGCTCTGTCGCCTGTATCTTCATTGAGCTCCATGCAGAGAGGATGTCCTTCTCCTCACATATGCACTAATGGGTTTATTGTAAGGCTGATTTTCAACAATCGGTTACCACTCTGTTGACAAGCCCTCCTGCTGTTTTTCAGATGGAGCGATATTTTTTAANTATTTATTTATTTTATTTTTTTATTAAACACCATAAGGCGCAACAGTGGGGGCTTTTCACACCTGTGAATACACATCAAGATCCGTTGATAGGAGGGGGGTGATGTGTATTCACAGGTGTGAAAAGCCCCCACTGTTGCGCCTTATGGTGTTTAATAAAAAAATAAAATAAATAAATAAAAAAATAAATGCTGTTTCAATCACATTAGTATGCATAAAAACTGAAAGGTGGGCCCGCCCCCAAGTGTGTGTGTGTGTGTGTGTGTGTGTGTGTGTGTGTGTGTGTGTGTGTGTGTGTGTGTGTGTGTGTGTGTGTGTGTGTGTGTGTGTGTGTGTAGAGGTGTGTGGTTAAAACGAAGCAGCCTGCAGTCGCTCTTCAGCTGTCTAATGAAGGTAAACACAGCGAAGGCTTTAAAAGGCACAGCTCCGCTTCCCACTTGGCGAACCTGTAACTTTCTCGTGTGCACGACAAAGTATATTGTGATGAGCAAAACCATGTCACCTGGCCCAGGTGGTTTCCACAGAACGGACAAAACATGTGTAACGACCATAAACACACTCGTACCGTCCATAGGTACCGGCGGTCTATCAGCCAAAACCAACTTAAGTTTGTGTCAATCACTTGCACGTCACTTCTGGTATGATGGGCATTCCCTTTCCAGTTTGATTCTCTAGTTTGTTAAAGTGTTTCGGGACTTGTAAATTTGTCTCAGTTTTGGTAAAAGTGTTTCGCAAATGTCATTTTGTTTTATAAAATGTAAATTTGTCTCAAGCTTTGTTAAAGTGTTTCACACTTTGTAATTGTCGATTGCACTTCTCAGCCACGAGCCATGAGGAGCTGTGAGCTTGAGTGCTAACAGCTGATGTTGGTTTTGTGGTTCTCATTGAAGATGACGTCACGGCTCGGCCTACACTGCGTTACTATAGTTACTACCCCAGTTCCTAAACTGTAATGGAAACGCAGCATAAAGTAAGCCTGGCCTCCCAAGGCCTAACTATACCGTACTAAGCCGTGCGAGGCCCTGCAGTGGAAATGCGCCATAACATACACGCACAAACACACACACAGATTAAATCAGTTCAATCTTGCTGTCGATGGATGATGCATGGCGCTACTAGAGACACATCACTCACGCTGTCATGACATGTGTTTGAGCCAAACAGGCTCACAGAGAGCTCTCCTTTAAACTTTTTTAACTCCAGATGAAGAGAGGACTCTGAACTTGGGTTTTTTCCATCTCAGTTTTTCCGGGGAACCAAAATGGAATGGCAAACCAAATGTCAAGTTAAATAAAGACTGATGTTCATGCAGCAAAGTCACAAACACTATAGTTAAACCCTGCCCCAACCCCCCAACACGTCCTTTTTTAAAGCACTACAGTATATTTGGGCTATTATTGTGATGTGCTCACTCTACACTTCTTTTGCTGCACCGCTTGGTCCTACTCCAGTATACTGCACTGGCTAGTTTGAAGTATACACCATCACCTGAAAAAATGCCAAAGATAGGCTGAGGGCGTGGAGTGTAGGGCAAATCAATATTTTAGTTTTTTAGAAAGATAGAGAATATAATATACTTTATCTTTCAATAACATCATCTATAGAAAAATATGATGTTGGCAAGAGGTATTAAGCTGAAGAATAATGCTTGGGTCATTTGTGTGATGGTAATCTACATATGCTTTCTTACTTATCAGTTTTATATTATCTTTTTTTTGTAGCCTGTTGTTTATATGCATGTATGTACATATATATTTAAAAACATAAAATGCAACAGAATTTTACATTGAATACATAATATATAACATTTATAAAGACACACATAGGTCCTTTTATGACTAGAAATATAAATGTTAAATACAAGATATATACAGTATATATTTATACATGTATTTGTACTTTCTTTTTTATAATTAATAAAAATAAAATAAACAATTTATATATATTTATTTATAAATAATTATTAAAAATAATGTATTTGTAAGGGTAGGGGTTGGGGGATTACAACCTTTGCCATGAATGTTTATCCATGTATGTTGATGCAAGTTTCATATGAATACTGATGAATTAGGGAGTCTAACAAACTGCCTCTGTGCAACAGTGTCTTTCACCTTCATACAGCAGGAGCGTATTCGGAGCTGTGTGCTGGTGTTCTCAGCCTTCTGTGGTCTGTGGCTCCCCCCGATGTCCCGGTGCAGGTCGGTGGAGCTGTCATTGTTAGACATGGTCTGTGGGTTACCAGAGCTGGAAGCTGCTCTCCAATGCAGGGAAGGACAGTGAAGCAGACGGGCTGACAGGTGTCAGCTCTACGGGACCCAGCCTGAGCCAGACCTCTCACTCGCCACGGCGATTCAAGAACAGGTGGCTCCCGCTGATACAGCACACACAGCACACACAGCAACATCGAAACACACACACGAGTAAAACACGATCCCTTAGAGCAGCGTTTCTCAAAGTGTGGGGCGCGCCCCACTGGTGGGGCGCAGAGATGTGATAGGTGGGTCGCGAAATACAAAATAAAAATAAAAAATGTAATCAATTTATTTTTGGTAAAAAACATATGACAAATATTACTAAAAACATATTTAAAAAAAAAATATAAAGAAAAATGTAATTTGTTTTAATGTTTTTAAATATTATTTTGTAGAATATCTTAGGCCCTCAGAGACAGGCTCGCCACTGGTAAAAATCTCTCATACACACATGTGAAACGCTCTCACAGACACACACAACAGCGTTGCAGTCGGGAAGAAAAGCAATGTGGAGAGAGAGAGAGAGAGAGAGAGAGCGAGAGAGCAAGAGAGCAAGAGAGAGAGCAAACCTTTATCTATTTAATAAAGTTGTAAAAAATAAAGTAAGAAATCATTCCAATGTGTACTATAGGACAGTAACAAGTTTAAAAGGGGAGGGATTAGTAAAATATGCATAAATAAAAAGAAAGAATGCTAAGTAGGTAACATAAGATAAGAATAAACAAGTTTAAATGATTTGTTGTGATCATATTCTAAAGATGTTTGGATTATTGAAAAGTATACAGCTCCCTTTGGTCTGAGTGTTGAGAGCTGTATCCATAAATTCATGTTAGGCTCAAAGTAGGGCTGCTCGATTATGGCAAAAATCATAATCTCGATTATTTGGGTCAATAATTGATATCAGGATTATTAAAAACGATTAACCATTTACTTTGAAAACATCAATTTATTGAAGAAAATAATTTGAAAAGTATGTTTTTAACAGTTGATTACCCTGAACTTTAAGTATAATTCAACTGAAAAACCTATTCAAAAAAAATTAAATCGTTTTATTTCGATTATGTTGTTTTCATAACCGTTGCAAGCCAAAATCGTAATTGCGATTAAAATACGATTAATTGAGCAGCCCTAGCTCAAAGTGCACCAGATTGATGCATTTAACTTCAACATTTAAAAAAAATCTTCCTGGGGGTGATGCTGAAGTCCACAACCAAATAAAGCAAGTTAAAATAATTAAATTGCATACATTTTATTTTAGTAAACACTGAAAACGGGTCCCACAGACCCAAACAGCACACAAATGTTAAAGGTAGCATATAATAATGTTAAAATGTGCTAAATATATACACTGCAAAAAAACAAAAAAAGAGGAGTAAAAGTAGCTCACGACTTGTATTATTTTTTGAAAGTAGCTCTCATCCTAAAAAAGGTTGGAGACCCCTGTTATAGAACGATACATTTGACAATTTTAAGCTTGGCCTACCATTTTATTGGAGCGATGAGGAACAGGTGGGGCTTGAAAAGGCCCACCTGTTCAAAGTGGGGAATGACAGAAAAAGTTTGAGAACCACTGCCTTAAGCACAGCCTGCAGCCATCAGGATCTCTCACACACACTCCCCCTCTAACAGCAAAACCCCAGAGCCTAAATGCCCAACCCAATCAACCAAACAGGACACAGGTGAGGGGGGAGGAGACAACACAGGGCACCAGGGAACACTTTTCAACAACAAAAAAACTAAACAACCCGTAACGGAGGCCGAGATCTATGAGCCCAGAGATCACCTCCATGACAAGGAGTATCATCCAATTACATGTCATGCTTAATTGGCAGTCCTACTGTGAGACAAAATGCCTTATTTTAGAGTAAAGACACAAGCATAAACAAATTCTCTTATGACGTTGTGTTGAAGCCATTTGAAAATATATTCCAAGTGTGTGTTTCTTGTTGGATGCACTTGACCGGCCAATGACAAGAAAGCTGCACTGTTGTTATTGTAGTTTATTTCGTCAGTACAGTAACACACAGACAGACTACAAACTGGAGCATCTTGCACACTGTTTAGAGCTTGCCATCGCTTTTTTGTTTACTTATATTTATAGAAATGGAACGTCACTTACGTGGTTTTGGACCTAAATTAGTGTTCTTTACTGTGAGAACAGATTTACCTGCTGTACTTCCTGCAACACTCGACCCATATTAATGACACTAAACAAACCTTTTGAGTTTTTTTCTGTAACAGTAGAATTCTGTAACCTTCACTGCTCTGAAAGTCTTGAGCAATTTCTAACTACTGTCCTGTAATTTGTAACGCTGATATCACTCTGCATTGCTTGTTAGTTCTCAACCCCGTAACTGAGGACACTGGAAAGGAAGGAGTGAGGCAACCATTGCTGAGCGTGTTGTTACTAGTACTGAGGTGGAGTGAAGGAACACCGGAGCCTCGTAATGAGCCCAGGTGAGATTTGAAGTGGTGTGTGTGTTAATGAAATGATGCATTTTGCTGATTCACACGCTAGGAAGAAACAGAAACAGTTTAAGAAGGTGTTTTCTCTCATTGATAACACACTTTACCTCTCAAGCCATTTCCACTGGAGGAACCTGTTGTAGTACATGCTGTCGAGGTAGTCAGCGAAGGGAGCCACGCTCAGGTAGTCGTGGATCAATCTGGGGGAAAAAACACACGGAAAAAGGGTCAGCTTTGGAGAAAAGAACATTTGAAAATGTGAGAAGAGAAAGCATTTGGCAAATTATTGAAATAAAATCATTGTGTGTAACTGGCAGGATTTTTGCAACAGTGTGCACAACCCTGAAAAAACTGTTTCAAATTGGACACATATTTAGTTAAAATGGCATATGGGTTGTATATTAAATGTGAGGTACTATTGGTTTCAATTCAATGTAGAAATTAAATCACACTATAATATAATGAAACCTTAAGAACATCACCAGACTTCTCCCTTACCTTTTTAGCAGACATACCGTATATAGACAAAGGTTAGATTTGTAGAGTTGATACTGAGTCTTGTACTTGACAAACTGGCATCTGTGCAGCCTTTCACTTCACAACAAGCATGAACAGAGCCGATAGAGGAGGTTACTCAATGTGTTGTGTATGGAATGAACAATAAACTAATGTATTAAAACTTTTCCATTTCTGTTTATACAGTATGTCTCTATTGAATGTTTGCTTACTTCATGCAACTTCTTATTTCCATTAGTCATTTAAAATGTCATTTTAAGATTCTCTGCATCACATCTTAACTTTTTCCAACTATCATTAATGCTCAGTACTTTTAACCTTTACGAACTGAACTTCCTCATTTTAGAAATACTAGAGAACAACATCCAAAGCAAGAACAGATTACACAGGCCTGAAGATGCTCTGTCTGACCATTGTTTCTTGTATTTGTGACTTTTTTTAAACGTATTTGAGGCAAAACCCAGGCTATCACACTCTTTCACGCTTATAGCGTTTGTTTGATATGTTTCTAAAAATGCACGCTGGGATACTTGTCCACAAAAGGCCAACAGATGTGACGCTCATGAATTGGACTCATAACACACCCGAGTCAGACATTTGATAATCTACCTCCTCATCAAACAACAAAAAGAGCTTTGACTTTTAACACCACACCAACTCATGACTTACTGTAGACCTTGTGACCTTTTTTATACTCTGCCAAAAACCTGAAGCAGAGACAGAGCTGACATTCAGGTCAGGGTTCAGACGGTTAGCAGCACTTGTTTTGATGTGCTTTGAATACATGTAGCTAGATCACAGGATTAATTAAATTGAGGAGAACAAAAACCTCTCACAGAGAGAGAAAGGAGAATACATGCTTTATTTAATGGGAAATTACCTGGATATAACTTGGTATTATTTCACGATTCAGTTCAATTCAATTCGGTAAGACTTTGCCTACAACTGCCTGTATCTCATTGCATGCATTTCCCCAAATCTACCAGTGTTTGTCAGGGTAGTCTAATACACATAACTTATTTCGTTGTATCTGTTTTTACAGCCAACTTTTTGTTTGTGTTAACATTTTAATGTGGTCACTTTCACACTTGCAGTCCAAGTAATTTGGTCTAGACCGAGAAAGGTTTACACTGAGTTGCTATTGTGTGTCACAAGTCGTATAATAAATCATTTATTTGACAGTTTCTGAGATGTAATTCTGCATCATCAGTGCTACAAAGATCCCTCATGTGGAACCATTAAAGGCAACATAAAGTGATGTAATTGCACATTGTATCTATTCATTTAATGGCTCAATAAATGTTTCTTTACACTGAATGGTGGTGAATATTAAACCCCTTGTATGTCAAAAAAATGCATGAGTGTATTTTGTGTGTTATCAAGTCGTTAAAACAGTAACATTTTCAGAAGTGAGACCAAGGACCTGACAGTTCTGACCTAACATTGCGTCAGATTTCCTGTCTAAAAGGAGCTAAACTAAATATTGGAGCAATATAAAGAAATGCAGATGAGTCCCCCCCTGTGATCTTACTTGGTACAGTCCTTGAAGAGCTCTTTGCAGGCCTCCTGTTGCAGCCTCTCGTTGCACTGAGCCATCATGGCGTCTTCCACCTCAGGCACGTGGTCCTCCGACTGCACCGCAAAGAACACATTAAGTCCCGGTAAACACCGTGACTCAACCCCTGACAGCACACTCACAGAGGAAAGCTGGATAAACTGGGTTTAGGATGGTGCGGAATAGATTATTATCCTCGTCACTCTGCAGGCCCAGACTTGTATGCACGCAGATAAAAACAGAAGCAGGTGAAAAACGGAAGCAGAGATAGACTAACTTTATTCGCGATACAGAGGGCTTCATGGGAACTTTGAGGGGAGCCAGAAGTTGGAGAACCAAACACTGACTCCAGGTACTCATCTGAGTACCTCACTGAGAAAGTTGTGTGCACCCCTGCTTATGTTGTCTCAGTTTGTTTTGTTTGTCCACCGTGTCCACCGTGTCATGTTCGCCGTCGGAGCGAATTTGCGTCTGTCCGCGTCTCTGCATTGACTTTACATGTAATTGCGCCGCCCCTAAACATCGCATCGCGTCCGGTGTGAACGCAGCATAAGGCTGTAGAATACTTTCTAGTTTAAATATCAAGGAAATATAACTGTTATATCAAAGTTTGCAGAATTTCAGATTTTTATATAGAAGCCAGGGCTGCCCAGAAAGTTAGAAATCAATCTAAATTTGTCCTGACTATTTATCATGTCACACCAATAATTTAAAGTATACACAGTTTGTATTGAATGGCTATCCCCAGATAAACATATACATTGACAGAGGTCCTTTAAAGCAGCATCTACCTTTGGGTTGAAGTATTTGTCGACTAGTTCCAGGCCGGACTCCTTCCTCTTCTCATCTGGAGTCACCTCGTACTCCGCCTGAAGGGAAAAACAGCGAGGCCAAATGAGTGGAGAAGCTAGAGGTGATCGTCAGCTCCTTCCTAATCCCCCCACAGTTACCCAGATCTGCAGTTTTACACCACCTGTGGATGTCGTCCAAATGTATAAACAACATGTACCCATGGTGATATTGGTTAAAAACAATAGGAATCTGAATTCTGATTGAAATCGATTTACAAAAAGGTATAGGGATACTTGAATTATTGAAGTTGCAGTTAACATACATGTCTGTCCAACATTGAATCAATCTATCATTTTATATTGTTACACATTTCTGAAAGATTGTCACAATTAGCGTATGATTTCTTCGGATAAGGCTTAACATGTTTTCGTGATGTCACAAACCTTTGACGTTTGTCCACCAAAATCGTATCAGTTTAAGTGGATTTTCTTTAACCAAATGTAAAACTATTCCCTTTTAAGTTGTTCAGTTGACAAAAATTGGACAGACGAGAGGTCAGAGTGACCTTGACCTTTGACCCTCAAAATCTATTCAGTTCATCTTCGATTCTGATTGGATGTGTGTGCCAAATTAAAGAACCCCAAAAAACATAATGCCTCGAGCATCAGGTGTTGTCGCACAGAGGCATACAAAAAGTCAATTACATGCTTTGTTAGTATTTATTTATTTTTAATTCGATTAGACTATTGGACATTTTCTACAATAATGGTGCTATCAGATCATACCATCATTATAATGTCCTGACAGTCAATGAAGGATACAATTGAATGATTGCTCAGCTGTGCTTCCAGCTCCCTGTGTCTCCAATGAAGGCCTTTCCTTCAGAAAACCCCATTTAAGGTTTAATTGAAGTATAGCGAGGCCTGTTCCACACCCTGCAGCACATGGCCTGATTGTATCTACTCCCCCTCACATCCCCCATCCCTCTGAATGACTTGTTGCAGTAAAGTGATCCTGACTGGAAAACTCCAAAGTGCTTCCTCTGCCCTCTCACAGCGAGAGCCTGTAAACTAATGCTAAGTGACAGTGGAGACGGTTCAAATCTCATTTTCCCTCTCCATCTCGTCCTCGTTCTCAGGGAAGAGACGGGAAGCGGTCGAGGGGTAAAAGAGAACATAATTGCTCCGTATGTGAGTCGTATCCGCTGGATGTCTGAAAGCTGTAAAGCTAAATCAGCTGGTCAGTCAGACTGGAGCCGTGCTGCCATTTTCATTGACAGACTGAGGGATAGATGAGGTCTTCATCAACCTCCACCAATTACTGTATTGACTGATGAACCAACGGGATATAATTTCACACATCAGAGACACAAAGACAACCTCCAGTGAACGCTGACCTGGATTTTGTCTGATCTGAACTACTTGAATGATAATATGAGTTTTAATAATAAATAATAATGTTTCATTTGAAGCTCAAAATGAATTCAAAGCTTTGACTTTGCTAGCAGAGATTATCAATCTTTGGTGTTTTCTGTCATAATATAAGACGATATTATGTTTCAGGATTTAAAGGTCACATTCTATGCAAAATCCACTTTTTTATGTCTTTTATAACATGTGTCCCCTCTGTGTTAAGACATTCTGAAAGTTTCAGGAAAAAGATTAGCTCACTTTTTGTCCTGATCCATTTCTATAAAAACCTGTCTGAAAATGAGCTGATCTGATTTAGGCCACTTAATGATGTCATAACGATTTTTTTGGCTTGTGTAACCATTAGCCAATCACCAACCAATGTAACCCCCGCCCCCCCCACCTTATCACCTGAATCTCCTCCTAGAGCACCATTGTGTTATTTTTAACCAAATATCTCACAGAGGGGAGTGGCTCCTTATTTTCATCTGAAGTAAAAGACAGAGAATCATAACTTTTGAAACAGGACTGAAACAGAGGGGATTATGGGATGCTGCAATTATCTGTTCTGTATTTTGAGCCAAACACTTCAGAGACATGTTTTGTATATATCTGAGACCTATAATATATTAATGAAAAACAGTAGAATAGTGGACCTTTAATGTATGACCAAGAAGGAATGCATGTGTTCAGAGAAAGCTGAACCAATGTTATGTATTCTCCTACAGAGAGTATTGCGTTACGGGTTGTTTGTAGCATTAATGCTGCTAGGCTAGCACGTTTTCTTCAGCGCTTTAACATGTTTCTTTAATAAAGGTATTTGAAAAAAGCCCAGGGCCGCAGTCTCTGCATGTTATGGCTTGGCTCAACACAGTCCCCATGCTTTTTTTTCTTCTTCTTTTTATTAGCAATACTTATAAATAATAGTACCTGGCACTTGGAATTTTTCACCTCAGGCTGAGATCCCAAGCGAGCTAAGCCGATACTAGAAAGGTGGAGTTGAAACACTATGTGCCACTTATCAGTCCGAAATAATCCCCACAATCACACGGACAACCTGCAAAACCTGCTATTTTCGAATCCATCATTAATAGAAATAGCTTTTTTCTTTAAATGTAAACGATTTAAAATGTCCCTACTGCAGAAACAGTTGTTTAATTAGTGGCTTCAGGAAGGACTTACTACCTTCTGCTTGGATTAACAGAAACCTCCCAAAAACCTTTCCAGAAGGACATGAAGTGCTTTCTATCCTCAAAATGCGTGTTTTTACAAAAAACATCTGGTAGAAAACAGGGGGTTTCAGATACATTTTGGATGGACCCCAGAGCCTAATGGTATTTACAGTCCCATGAAATGTTGCGTAAGACCACCTGCAGGTCAAGGTCTTATTCAGTAAAGTATCTCTACATCTGCTGGATGGTGCAAAACTTGGTACGGATATTTATGGTTCCCAGAAAATGTATCCTAAGAGTTTTGCTCATCCTCTGACCTTTCCCCAAAGCTAACACGAGGTTCACATTTCGTGGTGAATTTCAATAAATTCATTGATTGTCTGCTCTTTCCCTCTAGCTCCATCATCAGGGCATTTAGTGTGTCCAATACTTTAGTTTGGCTTGTATTGGGTCGTAAACTAACTTCATTCCAATGTGCGTTACTTGCACTTTGTGTTTAATGCCCATAAGTTAATGTTAGTATGCTCACATGCTAAACTAAGATGATAAACATTATAGCTGCCCAATATCAACATGTTAGCATTGTGATTGTGAGCATGCATGTGGCTGTGTAGACGCTGTCTTGTTTACAAATAATTGACAACATGACAGTTAACATCTGCATTAAGTATATTTAAATTTGCATCCTGTTTTGTAAATGGCAACATTATGTCCTACTTGATGTATTACAGCAGCATCTGCACCTAATGCATCTCATGAGTAAAACATGACACAGCAGCTTTGCAGAAGCACTTAAAAAGGATGCACAGGACTTATGAGTACGAGAATATTATACCAGAGTAACAAACACACACACACACACACACACACACACACACACACACACACACACACACACACACACACACACACACACACACACACACACACACACAAACACAAACACACGCGCACACACGCACGCACACACACACACACACACACACACACACACACACGCACACACGCACACACGCGCACACACACACAAATAAACACACACACACAGGAATAAAACAAGAGTGTGACTGAAACATTCCCCAAGTGAGCAGAGCGACAGAGGAGGTCAAGTGTGTGTGTGTGTGTGTGTGTGTGTGTGTGTGTGTGTGTGTGTGTGTGTGTGTGTGTGTGTGTGTGTGTGTGTAAGAGAGGTTGACACAGTTTTCTCTCCAGAAGTCAAGAGTTCCTGTATTTCATTAAACAGATATTAAACTTCCTCCTCCTCACTCCAAACAAAGTGTGTTTAAGAATAATTAGACTTCCTACATGAGAACCAGCTCACCAGCTAACAGTGCTTTAAAGGGTCACTTCACCCAATTCCCAAACAAACAAACAAACATATTTCCATACTCACCTGCATGGAAAGGTATCTACCGGTACCCATGCAAACAGATAGCATTTTATGTGTGTGGATTCAGAACGTGCTTTCATAGGAAGATTTATGATCAACAGATCAGTCATGTTTAAAATAAACACTGATAAGAGACTTCATTTGTGAGTGAGAAATCTACAATAAAAAAATACGAATCCTTGTGAATATTTTTATATTCATTTCTTGCTGACCTTTTTCATTTAGGAAACTATTTTTAACCATAAGGAGGTTTGCTGCGTTATAATTATATTATTTGGATATTCATTAATAATATGTCTAGTATGTACTAGTATTCAAATCTTAACGACGCCAGTACTGCAGATGAACAATGAAAAGGGTTGACCTTAAGGATGTTTTTCTACCTTGTTTTGTGTGTTTTTTTAACTTTTTAATTCATGAAACTTGTCATGTGCCATTGTTTATCCGCCCCTTGCCCTCATCTTCATTTAACATATATATTTTTTTGATTTTGAGGTCGGAAGAATAGGAGAAAACATTCACATCCCCCCTCCATTCCTTAACAGGAATGGAGGAGCTTTTCAAGGAAGAAAGAAACACAAGTCCTTGAGACCCCCTTTCTCCCACACACACATGCACACACACACACAAGCTTCATCCCTTTTGTTTATCCACACTAGTAGTCATGGAAAAGGGCATTTGAGACAAAACTCTCCAACACAAACAGGAATAAGACAAACACACAGAGAATTCTTACCACAGCATCCAGGAACTTGACGCAGCGCTTCAGTTCAGGTCGGGTCTCGCAGAACAGCCGGAACAAAAAGCGTCCGATAGGCTGCCGCTCACAGAGGCTGCCGTAGTCCTTTTCTGCAGAGACACAGAGACAACTTTAATATAAAGACATTGTTTAATCAAAATGCGTCAAAATAAATCATGCATTCGTGCGCCGTTCCTTCAACTACCAGCATTTGTTGCAAGGTTTTATAGTGGAGGAATGAAATAAAGGAACATTTATATTATTCCTAAGAAAAGCTGCATATTTATGATCTATATTACTGTATAATGTCAGGCCTAAAATGAGCAGTGGCCCTACATCACACAGCAAAAAGCACATACTGTATTTAATGATTGATCCAATTATTTAGTTAAAATGTGCACTGGCACAATACATTCAGAATGTGTTCTATTGATGTGATTGTACAGGAAATGGGTTTATAAAGACATTTCATTTGAAAAGGAATTAAAAAGTGATGGCTGAAAAGTTTATATAATGAACAAACATAGAAAGCGCAAAAATAAACACACTTGCACAACAGTAAAACAAAGGAAAAGGCAGATCAGTTTCGGCTATTCAAAAGATAAATTGTAAATAAATTGTTAATTTAATGTTAAATTCTGTTACCAGGTAGAAGTGCTAGAAATGTATGACAAAAAGAGAGAGAAACCCACAACCTAATGTACAGAGTTTGAGTAATTCAGAGGTGATTGACGTAACAAAAACTAAATGTTTTAAGTAACAACGTGATCCACACAGGAAATCTGACTGAGTGAGAGGAGTGTAACAGATACAACCGTGACGCTGACACATTTAATAGTCAAATATGAAGACACACAGCTGCTGTTGTTAACCAGTAACATAAATCATTCTGTGATTTGCATAGATCTGCAGTCCCATTCACGGAGGATTTTTATTAAAAGAGCAGTGGAAAAAAGTAGATGGAAGTGCAACAGGTGAAAGTGATAAAGACAACCAAGAGGAAAGATTTGAATGAGAAGAAGTTGGAGTTAGGTAGGTAGGTATGTAGGTAGGTAGGTAGGTAGGTAGGTAGGTTTTTCTCATATTTCTTTTACATTTCACCATATTAAAATGTGTTGGTGAATGGATTTCATAACCACGCAACAAGCCTCAAGGAAATGTATCAATAGTTGCACAGCAGTAAGAAATACCAACTGCAGGGAAAGCAATATTCAGTTAATTCCTTCCTGTCTATGTGTATTTACTCTTCTGTGTAGCAAACTGGATATCTTGATGCCTTTGAGAACTTTTCAATCTTTTCTGAATGTTTGCAAAAAATATATTGATTAAAGGGGCCCTATACCGCCTTTTGGGGTTTTCCCTTTCCTGTAGTGTGTTATATAGATTGTTGTAAATGTAAATGGTCTGCAAAGGCTAAAATCCCTCACACTCCCCCCTGCCGGAAACACTATGTAACACTTGTGCTTCTATTGGCTTGCGCTCCAACACAGTGTACGTGATAGGCTAAGGGGTGGGACATCTCTAAGCGGTTGACCAATCAGAGCAGACTGGGCTGTAAAGAACTTTTTGAACATTAAAGCATGGAACCATTTCACAGTAGAGACACTACATACAAGTATGAATCTGAAAATTAGCATAATAGGGCCCCTTTAATCAATAATAAAATAGATATATTATTTAAAGTAGATTTATCAAGAAAATGATTAAGCTGTGTTCATGGTACGACGTGCTTCAAGTAATGCTAAAGGTAACCTGGTATATGAAAACTATTTTGAACGGGTTACAATTATGATTTAAAATGTTATGGCAATCCCTGGATTAGTTTGGTAATATGACTTGTTGTTTGCACATTTCACTGCGCAGCAGGCACTTAATAGATGATGCCATAATAGTTATTTCAATGATGATAAGTAGCAGACCTTACTTTACGGGGAAGTTTTTAGATAGATACAGTATCTGGGGCTGTTTGAGTTCATCTGCCCATCTGAGCCTCGGGACAAAAACAAAACCAAGGAAATGTTGATTTGCATCTGTGACTCATGTGGATGCAAAACAACGCAGGAAGGTTCATGAACAAACAAATGTGTTCAGGGATTTGTGATCCAACAAAGAGCAGGGAGGTCAGTGTATCGTTAAGAGAGGAGAGGACAGAAAAAAGGCTGAATCATCTGCAAGTCAAAGCCTTTTCATCTGCTTTAACTAACATCACAAACTTTCGCACAATGATTAAAGGCAAGTCCAAACTCGAAGAAGAGAAGAAAAACTCCACAACAATGGGATTATAAACTAACAAATGACTGTGTTGCTGCTTTTTGTCTCTACTGTATCTCTATATACAACTGCTGGCACCTGAGCTAAACATGCTAATCAAAGAGAATTCTGGTTTGGGCTTTGCGGCGAGGAGAGGCTGTTTGGTCTTTTTTATTTTAAACTTGAAAATATTTACGTGTACTCTGTGGAGTTGACTTCTAGACAAACATCGTTCTGTTTACATTTAGTGTCTTGCACTAAAACACATCCCATGTCTCAAGTCCTCTCTCAGTAAATATTTGCAACATATACATTTGCAACGCCACTTTTTGAATATATTTAAACCTGCATTGTTTACATTCACGTGTTTTGCCTCCATTATTTGTACTGCTTCATTCTTCTTTGTGTTTTTATGATTGTTTGCCCTTCATATTTTGCATTGCACCTCCTGCAAATTGAATGTGTGTAAATCATAATGCATTAAAATCCTCATCAGGACAATACAAGCACTTCTCTATAAAGCTAAAAGTCAAAAGGTTATTTTCTGTTTTTGCTGGAGCTTGTTCCTCTGAAGTTTAAAATGCACTTGTTCTTATTTTTTTATTGACTTGATATTTGATGAGCTTTTCGTTTCTTTCGAAAAAAAATTGCAGACCTTATAAAGTGACCTGGCTTACTACTAACATCGGGTGTAAAAGAGACGTTAATGAATTTTTAGTAGTTATCAAAATATGTCAACAGTTGGTTTAGAAATCATGAATAAAGTTTGTTCAATGCCATCATTGTTACATCTTAAAAAAACAGTAGCAAGAACTTGATTTATGGATCAAATTCTTTAAAATAAATCGAATAAATAGCTACAATTACTGGTTATAAATTGGAATCGACAACTTTACATGGATATTCTTACTGATTGAAAAAAAGATTAGATGTCAAAGACTTTGCTAGTTGGGGGACGTTTAAGAGATTGTTAAATATGGTTAAGATAAAACAAAAGCGGAGATATACTGACTTTCAGTCGAGGTCAAACACACTTAACAGCATCATATGGTCACACCCTCCGTGGATGGTACAGTAAATCCCAACTTGGGTGGAGTAACTCTTTTAACTGTTTGACATTGTATGTGTTCTTACCAGTTAGCTGACTCACTTCCAATCACTGACTATGAGTTCTTTCTGCTCTACGTATTGCGCTTCGGTTTCATTGCTATGTCCTCCTAGTTGTCCTCTGTTCGACTCTGATTACCTCTTGTCTCTGCCATATTACACTTTCTAGTCATGCTGCAAAGTGAACAGAGCAGGACAGTGTGAAGTAAATGGGAGCCGAAGACAAAAAGACCAATAAAGATAATTGCTGGAAACATTTTTAGAGACCGGATGTCACATGAGAGTAGAGTGGGATATCTAAAAGGCAATCTGGTAATTCCATGGTTTTAATAATTAACATTTCTCATTGAAAGTAAACAATGCCTGTTTACATACATTACAACCGAACCCATTATATCCTATGGAAAACTGTACAAATTTGCTTCATGAAGCTGCTTGGCTACTCATGTGTGAAATGGGACATCCCGCAGTTCTGGGAATTTTTCATTATGTGGCCGTGGATCACTGGACTTTCTCTATAGATGACTGGAGGTGTGATGTACATGAAAGGAGTGCAGGACTGTACAGAACATGGTGTACATCAACACACAGAGAGCACACAAAGAGGCCTCTGTCGGGCCTCAAGGTCCCCGCACAGAATTTATGATGCCACGGGTTTCAGACCGGATCAAGGTCTTAGCACCTCGCCTCTTATCTCTTTATAGAATAAAGTAAGGCAGGAGTAAAAAAGCTGACATTATGCCGTGGATTCCCAATATTAGCCCCGTACCCTAAGGGTTGCTGTGTTGTTGTTCTTTGCGTGATCATTTATGGTCAGTCCATCACTTTAGTTTGGACTAAAATATCTCAACAACTATTAAATTGATTACCATGACATTCTGTATTGATTTTTATGGTGGTTTCCAGAAAATACGAACGGATATTACTACATGTAGCTTAAAGCACTGCAGTGCCTAAAGCAACACATGGTTATAAACTCAATACATGTGTCCTGAAGTTCCTGAAAAATCCATGCGGAAAAAACGTGGTCATATGGTCTGTGACGTTTGAATTTTCCAGCCAGATTTATTTTGATAGATTCCTTGAAGTCTTTTCAACTGCCTGCAAATCCCCAAAACTGAACAATTATTACTGGATTTGGCTGTTATCAGTTGCTTCAAAAATATAGACAAATGTAATATATATTTGCATCTTGACATGTAGCTATCATGTTTTATTCAAGGGGGTTCAAATATGGTGGGAACTTATTAAATCCTAGTGCTTCGTTGAATAGCAATGCAAGTTAACAATGGATAGCCAGATTGTTGACCATCAATCAGATGCACAATTAAAACGCTATAATACATTTTGGGGAACATTTTATTTTGAAACTTTACTTTATACCAGTGTGGAGCTGGTTTCCTGTACGTTCCAGTTTCCATTCATGTCTTTTGAAGTACTTTTTTCTGATAATACATCTGCTCTATTACTTGAGTAGCATTTCAATTCAGGATGTCTAATTGTAATTGTAAGAGTATTATCAGACAGTGGTATTTATACTGTAACTTAAGTAAGGGTTAGGGTTAGGGTTTGCATGTGTGTTAAATGTTCAGACCTGTATGTGATAGCTTAGTAAAGAACATTGTGTGAACAGAACTACAAGTCTTTAAAAGTTAGGCAAAGTGCAAGATAGTAATGTTGCATATTGCCTGCATTTTATGTGATAATATAAGACAAACAGGAGAACAAAAAGAGAGGCAGTAAGACAAAAACAAAAGAAGATAACAACCTGTCAGTCACAGAAGGGAGTTAAGAGTTTCCTGAATGTCTTTCTCGAGACTGCCTCCCAATCACCTATTTTTTCTGGTTTTATAAAATCTTTCATAAGTGTCTCTCTATACATATGTTTGTAATATCTTATCAGCTGTCTTATTGACATTTCTTTCTCTCACACTTCATTTTCTCTATTTATTTTTTTAACATTTTACAGTATTTTGTCTGCTCCTCTAACTGGGACATTAGCTTTTCACAGCTGGGGTTTTGTGCAGCTGAACGTCCTGTCTCTCTGTGTCACAGTCTGCGTGACGGCATGTTCGACTGAACTCATTTAAATCAAAGCTTTTATTTGCATGGCACCTTTCTGGAGAGAAGCTGCTCTGGAAGGGTTTCCTGAAGAAAGACACATCAAGTAAGCACAAACTGCTTCAGCTAAATTCAATACGGCATACAGGATATTTAGCATTAGCATTCACATCTGAAGTTCTGAGGCTATAAGGAAACTGACAAAGAATCAAAAGCACACAATGACCTAACACAGAATGGTCATGGAGTTTTTTTGTAATATGCTGTTGCACGACTGTATGTTATTTGAATATCTACTGAGAGTCTCTGGATGTTCTGCATTAGTTTATAATTGATTTTAACAGCTTCATCAAATACAGTTTTGTTCCTTTTACTTTCTATTCAGGCCGCATTTACTCTTTTTTTAGACTGTTTCATAAGCTGACAACGTAACTTTGTTTAAATGCTAATAAAATTACATGTCCTAAATAGATTACAAGGTTAAAAGGTTCATTCATTTGTCAAGTTGCAAAGTGAAGGGCAGTTGTTGCACCTTTATGAAAACTAAAACTAAAATACCCTTACTTTTATACATACAAAGACTTTGTTGAGGAATGAGGGTATTGCAAAAACAATAACTGATTCTAGAGACAAACAGCCTTTTCTCTCAGCCTGATGACGTCATACAAATGTTTGTAGTCTGGGAGTAAAAGTTCAGTACTTTTAACCTTAGCCTCGGGTTTTCAGGGTCAGGGGCCACATCCGCCATGCGAGACAATTTCGAAAAGCCCCTAACATGTTTAACGATAATTATGTTTTAAATCAATGATGCAAAAGTTGACGTTTCGTTGTAATTACTTGTGTATGCTGTGCAGTACTTGGGTAATCGAGGTAGTAACTTTCCACATCTGCTTTAGCCGGCAGGTATTAGAAATAAAATCAGGTTTAAAATGAAAATGTAATGTACTTTTCCTGTTGAATGTGA
Organism: Notothenia coriiceps; assembly: GCF_000735185.1. NCBI lineage: Eukaryota > Metazoa > Chordata > Actinopteri > Perciformes > Nototheniidae > Notothenia > Notothenia coriiceps. Next base: position 40,797 of record NW_011368910.1, on the reverse strand, counting down.
CTTATTGGTGTTATAGCTCCATCACACACTAAAGATACAGTACATGAATAAAGTCTTGTGGTTCCTAGTCATGATCCTGGAGCAGCCTGTCTGTCGCCACTGCGCCTCAAGGCTTTATACGTTTTATCACAGGTCGCCATCAGCCTCGATGCTTCTTCTTTAATGGATCCTAACAATGTGGCCTGTGTTTGTTTACTCTGCAAGGCCTGGCTGCCATGTATGATGTATGCAGTCACACTGACTCGGCCCATGGATAGGAACTGCACTATAAACATGTTAATAGAGGTAATATTTCACATCACACTGACATCACATGTTGCTATAGTTAACCACACACAGGGCTGAAATGTGAGAAAAAATGTCCATCCGACCTATTTTAAGTATTTACATTGAGATTTATTTTAGAAGTGTAACTATATTTGTGCTTCAATGTCATTCAAAATCAAAAGTACAGTAAGTTCGGCAAAAGCAAAAAAAGTCAACGTGTCAAAGCGTCCTTGGGCAATCTTATATAAGTTGCTTTGGATAAAGTTGCAGCTAAATGACATGTCATACTTTCTATTTCTTTCTTTTCACCATTATGCTGCTGCTGGCTGTGCTGAGATAATTCAAAGGTGGTTCCCATGCTGCAGCTTTATTAAGGCTCTATATTAGCACACGTACTGTCCATTATAAAACTCCACCTTCTTAGCGGCACAAAGCTATTACATAAGGAGTGGAAAGTCCAAAAATCACTGTTGTTTTTGTGCATCTGGTTTTAAAAATATCACAGACCTTCATGACAGAAACCCAACGAGAAAGCTCTTTTTGCTTCATAACAACATTTAATTAAACGCATTAATAAAGAGTTTTGATTTTCATTAATGAAGTTAGGCTAGATAAAGAAGTCACCTGACACTCGTTAAAATAAAATACTAGTATCTCTCTTTAATCAAGTCAAACATTTTGATGTGTGGCTTCTTATCTGTTCAACAGTCTGAACCACAAATTCTAATTATTGTCTAAAACAAACAAACACAACCAGAAAATAATCACATATCACATGTTTGAATCTTGGCCTTTTTGCTTGAAAAAATGGTTTAAAGGATTAACTGATTAATTGTTGCAGATAAATCTACAACTTGTTTTGACTCTCATTATATTTTAGCATGACTCCCCGTAATCAATGGAACCAATCTACACAAACCACATTTTTGCACGAGGCTGGGGATGTTCCCAAGTTAATTTAGCAAAAATATCAAACTTTGACAATAAATGTATTGTTACTCAGGATATAACTTTTGGTCTGCTCGCTAAAAAACAACAACCAAGAGCTGAAGTTCAAACTCTCTTTAAATTAGATCTTTTTTCTACACCAGCTAAACTTTTTCCTCCGACTCAAACCCTGCATTTCCTCCCATACTCTCATATCTGTACATCTGAGTCCTTCGGTCTGCTCTGCTTTCATAAACTCTCTCTCTCCAACCTGCCACCTGTTAAAATGAAAGTAACCATACTGCAAGCTTAAACGGCAAAAACATCAGTCTGCTTCCTCTTTCTTTGCAGGCCACAGTTTCCTCTGCGGCACTACTTGAGCGAGACTTTTTTTTTTTCAGCCTGTATGCATTCAGAGTTTTCATGCGTGTAGCTTTTCTAAAATGGGTCACTGATCCGCTTGATATAGAAAGGAGTCAAGTAAGAACAGATTTGAGCTGCTTGACTCTGAACTTATAAGAGAATGTAAGCATAACATTGAGTTCGAGCTGATCAGCTCAGTGTACTCTCATGGCTAATCAGCTGGCTGTCCCGACAACATCTTTAGGTTTTATAGAAATTCAAAGGAAAATGTGAAAAGAAAAACAGAAGCTACCACAATGCTCTTTGTCTGCGGATTGGACAGGAAGCCTAACAATTACAAAAAAAACAACACTCATTGTCTGCTCCGATTAGTCAATACCAAAAGTAGTACAACATTTGTAAATTGTGTAATAGTAAAAAATAAAATAGATTTTTAATGGATGTTTTTTTTAATGTATTAACAAATCATAAGATTAATTGATGGATACATTATATGTATTTATACATAGTAACTTGAATTGTTGGTTTGAGGATTCTTGAGTTGGGTTTATTATGAAATATAGGCTATATATAATTAGTTTCTGATGGCTTATAAAACGGTTTCTTCTGCTTAATTCTGCCTTTACAAGGAAGTTGAGTTTGGAGGCAATTCATGATTTCTTTAGGCAGAAAGCATGACTTAAACACATTTCAAGGACTTTCGCAAGGACATTTGCAACACAGTTTAGCAAGAATAAAAATGACCTGCACCACGAAGACTATCTGAAACAAGCTAGCTAGCATTAGCTATTCTGATTCTGATTCTGTTTTCTGAGGTGTTTGAACCTCAAGGCCACCATATCCACATCTGAAATGATGACCCCCGGCTCTTTCAATTACAGATGCTGCTGTGTATGCTTTGACACCACTAACACTGGGGGAATAACAAAGAGCATTGCATAAGATGAGCTATAACCGAAATCTATACATAGAGTAGTCCTGGAGTAAATTGTATAGCCCATGTCAGGAGGCATTGTTGTTGACATGTCATTATATTGGTCTATCCCGCACACATGACATCCGTTGAACGTCTGTAAACTGGGAAAAGGGATCCCTCCACAAGACGTGTTTAAATCTTTTTCAAAAGCCTCAGACTAATTTAACACATAGAAGACTATAGTCATTTGAAACAAGATAAGAACCCTTCCCTGTAAGATGGGGAAATACATTAGTATCTTACCTGTGATTTGTCGCAGTTCTTCACACAAACTTATGTGGGGAAACTGAAGCAGCTGCTTCCATTTCTTGCTTTTTCCTTTTCTGTTCCCGCCGCCTCCTGTAATACAAAGAGCTTTGGTTGACATCTCATGTCAAATGAAACATAAAACTACACAATTCAAAAAGAGCGAAGATAGTTACAAATTAACATAGAAAATGCAGTTTCTGCAAGAGAGTAATAAAACAATGTTGTTAAAAGGGCCCTATTGTGCTCATTTTCAGGTTTCATATTTGAATTATGTACCTCTACTGTGAAATGTTTACATACTGTAATGTTAAAAACCGTCTTTATTTTTTTCATACTGCCTCTTTTCACCCTCTTCCTGAAACCAGAGCCCAGTCTGCTCTGATTGGTTAGCTGGCCAACTCTGTTGTGATTGGTCAACCACTTTGAGATGTCCCGTCCCTTAGCCTATGACGTATGATGTGTTGGAGCGCTAGCCAATAGAAGCATTAGTGTAACATAATAGGGCCTCTTTAAACACTCCCTAAAAAAAAGCTTCTCACTTTATAAACCACTGTATGATAGCATCACTGGGGAAGGCAATCTGTGACAGCGTGAGGACTCATCTCCAATCTGAGGACACTAATTAAGGTCCCCACAGAGTTAATGATTTGCTTCAGGGTAATGACCAGATGTCAGGTCTAGAATTGTCTCTTTAGAAATTAATGTAAGTCAACAAAATGTCCTAACAAGTATGGTATAACATTCAGCCTTAAAAATGTACTTGAGAAACTGCAGCCGAATAAAACACAAAGGGCTAACGTCACTCCAACAATCAGAACAAATAAACAGTGTTAAAAAAAAAGTGTTCTCAAAGTCAAAGTAATCATATTGTATCTCTGTCTTGATGCAAAAAAAAAATTACTATTTGGGGACAAATACAAAGTAAGTTGAAGATTTGACAATAATGGTATTCAATAAAAAGTATTGAGGGATTGAATAAATTCACAAAATGTTGACACGATTGTTCAGCAAATACAAATAAAATTGATAAAATAATATATTCTAACCAATTATAATATCAATATAAATGGTTCCATTACATGTACAGTGAAACTACTCAATTTTAAAAGACACCTGATATTTTTGGATTAGCAACATGGGTTGGAAAATAGTGAAAAATGCTAATCACAATTCCCCAGAATAATAGGTTTCGGACTTGTTATGACAGGCCAACGGTCCAAAGCCCCAACATATTCAGCTTACAATGATTAAAAACTAAGAACACCGCAAATCCTTATATTCGCCAGGCTGAGGCCAGCAAAGGTTTGGCCTTTTTTCATTGTAAAATGACTTAAACAATCATCAATGTGATTTATTTGAATGATTGTTAACTAATATTTCAACTAACCACTTAAACTCTTATTATTCTGACTCTCAAGTATAGATTAAATGTTTGTTTTTTGACTTAAAAAACATATAAAGAATGCACAATAAGCTTTTGTAGGAAACTCAGTTCACTTATGTTATTGACATAGACCTCCAACATATGTTAATTAAAGAGTTATTATTTCTGTTAGCCGACATAAAAAACACTGATTGTGAGATGTGAGTGTTTATTCAGGGGTCTGGTGCTTTGCTTTATGTTGCTTGGAAGGCAAAACTTGGGGCAAAAAAGGGTTATTTTAAAATACTTGCTGCGAGTGTACAGTTCATATTAAAGACAAAGCAGATATATCCAGATTTTTATCAACTCAGCTCCTTTTTTAGGATCAAATGAAATAGTCAAAGTATAAAGTGATAACAGAGGCTTGTTGTGAATACAGCAGCCTGACTGTGCGTTCTGACAACGAGAAAAGTCAATACCTCGCTCCAGGATTTGCTATTCAAATACTGCACGGCGGCTGCTACTAAAAATGAATTGTCATAGATACGATGCAAACAAGATGTTTTGTTTGTTTCGGGGAAACAGAAGATAATATCAGCCGCAGAATTACCAATAAGCTGATTGATAACAGAGATCCCCGAAGTCCGTTGTGTGCATTAGTGGAAATGTAAATCAAGACAAACAGCATGTCAGTGAGACAGGAAGACATTGAAACACTGATTCACCACAAAATGATTAACATACGTAATTAGAGAGAAAGCAGGCAAATTAGTTTTTAATCATAGAGGAAGATATCCCACATTGACATAGGATGAAGGATCTTTTTTTGACAATACACAACGTTTGTTTTGAACTAGAGGAAGGACATTCAATAAAAAACGAAACGGTATCTAAGACACTAAAGTTCAGCCTGACATGAGATAACATCCTCACCGCCAAAAAAATACCATGACACCCCAAAATAAAGAAAAACACATCTGTTCCTTTTTTAAATAAACTATTTTCTACAAGTTTGTCTCCTGAACAACAGTTCAACTGTTTCACCAACTTGCTCCAGCTAGAACATCAATGTGGAACAATTCCCTCTGGAGTTTTCTTTGGAAAGAAAGACACTGTATGTCAATTATAAATATCCAGTGTTACTGAAGCACATGGTGTGTGTCCTGAAAGCCTGACAAATGTGTTGGATGTTGTTTTGTCTGTAAAACATAATTTAATAGTAACTCTATAATTTCCAAGAGCCTGAAGGGATTTTCTTTTGTAATCAATAGACAAAGGATGTTCAGTTTTCTGTCGTGTAAGACTGGTAATAGTATTAACATTTCACAATAGAGAAGCAAGAAGCATTAAATGTTCGGGATCTTTGATTGAAAAATTACTTATAGGACTTTCAAAAAGTTTCCAATACATTTTATGTTAATCAATTAACTAATAGTCTTATAGTAGTTGTATGCACTTCCTTGCTTACAAAACATTTGCAAAGCTATTTCTTAATATATTTCAAATGTGGCATTGTTTGAATACATGCTTTGCTTGCTAGCAGCCTTTCTTACCTACTTTTGTCTCCGACTTGCCACATTTGTTGGCCCATTACCAGCACCGACTATCGATCATCATGGCATAAAAAGAAAAATAGCAACCCTATTGTAAAAAAAGGGCTCCATGGCGATGCTAGTGGTCAAAAACTCCACAGTGCCTTTTAAAGCACCGCTATCAGGTTATGAATCTGATGTTTCGCATATTGAAAATGGAAGTAGTTCATTAAGGTCTTCACATAATGAATACCTGTGAATTCAACCACATATCATCGGACGATTCAAGATGAAATCGATGAATTTAAAAGAGCTGGATTTTCTTAGGAAACATTTTAAACGTTACTTTTGCTTATTTCACTTTGATTGATCTTTTAATGTCAGTATCTCTTGGAGAACATTAAGTGTAAATCCGAATATAGATTAAATAATATTTTAATTTAAGAGGAAACTTTTTATTTTTCAGCTCTGAGTAGTGTCTGCAGGTATACAATTGTTTTTGTGAAGGTCATATTTGATAAGCAATCTGAATTTCTGTAGCTGGAAATTCAGGAAACACTGTTTTGTTAAAGTTAAATGGGCCAATACAACTACAAAACTATAAATAACAGGACAAAACAAGAAACTTTATTGGATATGAACATGTCTCTTCACACAGGAAGTGGCGCAAAAAGTCAAGAAAAAATATGCGAGCACTCTATCCAGGGAAAGACAGATTCCCCAACATGACACATTATAAGTTTTGCCCTACTTAACATTGGGGTTCAACACTGGCGCCACACTGTTTTTTTTCTCATTGAATTTCAAACTTTTGTTTCCTCTCTTCCTGCCATTTACATCCATGCACATAGGAAGTTGCCTAATGTTGGTTTCTTTAAAGGAAAACTCCACCCTGAAACTTTGACACCATCTTAAACACTTTTGTTCCAATTCGATAGGCCCATTTTTCGTTTTGCAGACTTCTTTTTTTCCTTCTTCCACAAATTACTGCAAACTTAGTTGTTGGGTTGTTAAATCCAAGAAGTAAGGGCTACTTTAAAAAAAATACTATTATCATTACAAAATGAATAACTTCAGAGAGAGAATGCCATCAAGAGAAAGGACTTTGTCTTTTAAACAGTATAGATAAGCAAATGGCCGCTGGCTATAAAGATACTTTTAGGCCACTGCAACTTGATTTCAAATGCACACTGGAATGAAATGGCTTTGGAAAATAGTCAGCGGTAATGTGAAGTGAAAGCAAATTGTAGTTAAAAGGAGGAGTTTAGCGATTTAGTATTGAACTTTGATAAAGTTGAACTGCAGTGATTTACAATTAAGTGTTGTGCTAATGCTTTTCTGCCTTTACATCAGTAAGCATTTGATTGCAGGACCTTTACTTGTAAATATGTTACCATTGTAGTATTGCTCACGTAACAATACTACAAGGTGCTAGGCTTATGAAGATAAAGATCTTAATGTTTACAACACAACTCTGCAATTACAACGGTGAAGCCTACAATTTCACTAATGCAACATTCAGTTTTTGGTTTATTTCTATGATGACAACAATGTTTTTTGAGAGGATTTCTTTACAAATTCAAAAATCTCATAAGCCTTACTTGATGAGATACAGTGTTATATGAGTAATTGGACATTTGTAACAACTGTAGAGTGCCCCTTTTATAAGCTTGAATACAAAGTGTACAGTCTTAAAATCTAGTCTTCTAAAAAGAAAAAAACACCTTGTGCTATGAGGCCTTCTCGTGGGTGTTTTGACTGCATACAGTAATACTTAACATTGCCCTGTTATGTTGTTGTACTTTCTCAAAATACTTTATATCCATAACCCTCACCCTAATACCCGCATCAAACACAGTCTGTTAGGGCAATAAATCATGATATATATTAATCTTATCGTTTATATTAAAGAACATCTTGTCAAGGCTCCAGGGAATCCAGAGGTCAAGGCCTGTCTGCTGCTGGGAGGAATGTTGCTTTGCTCATGGGCAAAATGCTGCTTTAACAGAGGCTAAAGCCCAGAGCACTAAGGATAAACTGAATTGAGCAGATGAACCGGTGTTAGCGATCACAGCACTCATCTTTTCGTGTCCCTCTGCAGATGGCATAAGAATTATTTTGGCAATAAGTCACTGCAAACTTTTCTCCAGTTTCAAAAACAATAACAAACTTTTCTGGAACATTTGCGTTTTAGACATATCTGACCACCTAAATGTACTTCATCTAGGAAACCTACAAAACACTAAAGGTGGAAAGTAACTAAGTACATTCACTCAAGTAAGTGCAACTTTGAGGTATCTGTACTTTACTTGAGTGGTTCCATTTAATGCTACTTTATACTTCTACTCCACTACATTTCAAAAGGGAAATAATGTGAGTTCTTCACTCCACTACATTTATTAAACAGCTTTAGCTACTTTGAACAAAATGCACCTCTTAAAATTAAACTAGAGGACCAACTCTTTCAGTCACAAAAGAGCGAAATTATTATTTATTTTTTTACAAAATTCAATCAGAACTTTGTTTGTCTACAGCAGTAAAATGCTATACTTGATGCAACAATATTATCTAGAACTGTCACATACATAAATATAATTATATATACACAAAAAGGCACATTTTCTACACAATGGTTACTTTTACTTTTTAGTATTTTTAAATACTTTTGTACTTTTTCAAGATTTTGAATGGATGACTTGTTATACAGTATTCATACAATAATATATTGGTACTTTTACTCAAGTAAAGCATCTGAATACTTCTTCCACCAAAATCTAGAATGCATAGCCAAGAAAGGCCTATTTAAAATGAGGCTTTACAAACAGAATACCAGAGATAAAAGAAGTACTCAGATCTTGTACTTAAGTAAAAGTAGAAATACCAAAGTGTAGGAATACTGTGTTAAAAGTAAAAGTCCTTCATTCAAAATGTTACTCAAGTAAAATTACAAAAGTACTGTCATGTAAATATACTTAGTGTAGCCTACCAATAGTGAAAGTACTGATTTAGCAGATTGGCCCATTTCACATTATAGGTTTAGATCATAATTATTGATACATTACAGTGTGATCAAAGCTGGTAAAGGTGGAACTAATTGTAAAAACTGTATTTACTGATGAGTAGTTTATTAATTTAATCTAGGTGAAACTAAAGTCTTATTTCAGTTTTGATCATATTGTCAATCATTGATCTATATCTGCAAAGTAACTAAAGGTACAGAATAAATGTAGTGGAGTAAAAGTACACGATTAACCTCTGAATTGTGGTGGAGTAGAAGTACAAAGTAGCAAAACATTGAATGGAAAGTACCTCAACATTGTAAAGTACTTGAGTAATAGTACTTAGTTACTTCCTACCTCTGCAAAACACAGGTTTCAATGCATAGCTAAGAAACGCCTATTCAATGAGGGTTTAAACACAGAATAGCAGAATGTGCACATGAGTACAAACCCTTGTACGTGCATCTGCTCTGCCTCAACATCCTGTTTCGCAAACGACGATGCTGCAACATCAGCAAGGGAAACCCGATGTGCCGCTTTTTACACTTACAACCCCTTCCGGGCCTCAAATACTCCATGTTTCATATACATATAATCACAATCACGCCAAACCTATTCAAGAAAAGCAGGCAATTGAAAGCACCCATTCGTAACAACTGTGTTCATACACCAGGAAATCGAAAATGTTGCACACGTCTCTCCCACCCAGTCTTTAATTCTGACAACCCGTGCATCAGTTTGAATGCATATTACACTATATCATGCGAGCTTGACATCCCTATCTACGAAGACTTTTCCTGTTGATTTACAGGGGAGAGAGGGGCTGTCAAACATCTCCATCCTTACCTTCTCGTGCCTTCAGCAGCACCGTGTTGGCCACGATGTTTTCCAGCTCCATGTTGATGCTGTCAGACGGAGCTCCAGGTCTCCAATCTCAGTGTTAGCCTCCCTAAAAACACCGTCTACCACCTCCTCCCTCCGCCCAGCCAAGGAGGAAGATTTCAAGCCTCCAGTTTCTGCTTTCCGCACAGTCCTGTCCGGTAGCAGTCCGCACCCCTCCTCCTCCTCTTCCTCTTCCTCCGCCTCTTTCTCCTCCTCCTCCCTGTCACCGCCCCGGAGCTGCTGTCAAACAGGAGGAAGAAACACAGACGTCTCACTCTGTTGGAAATGGGTTGTTTCAGAAGGAGGTCTCACTCTGCTGATTATTCCCGCGTCGTTTTTAAGCTGTCTCGCTAAAGAGGATTCATTTAATAGAAAAAAACGTACAAATAGGCAGTGTTGGAAAGTAACGAAGAACATTTACTCAACCACTATACTTAATAAATGCAGATGTTAACAGACAAAACGTTTAAAATATGATGTTTTGATAGAAAAGAAACAATCCAACATAACTAAAACCATGAATGGATAAATTTGCTATTTGCTCAAAAATATTTCACAGTTCCAGCATTTTAAATGTGAAGATTTGCTGCTTTGCTTCAACAAATGTTTAAATATTTGTTCAGTTGTTCTGCAATTACTACTTTTACTCCTAGTACTTTAAGAACAATTGCCTACTCGTACTTCAGTTATTTTACTTGAAATGTGGTGTTTTTACTGTGTGGTATGAGTAGGCCTACTTTTAGTCAAGTAAAGAATCCGAATATTGTTTCCACCACAGAACATAGGCTAATAACTTAAATCAATATATTCTATAGCCTACATTGTGGATGGTAGCATTATTGAGGGATACATTTTTCAACCAAGATCAAATTACTAAAATATTACAACATGTGCATATGTAGCTTGCATAGGGTTCTAATCTTGATAAAGTGTTAATATGGCGTAAATATCCTTTACAGTGACAATATTATAATCAAGACTATAAATGAAATCCAATTCCTCCTGACAGGCGTTGGTGCCTCTGAATGTATCAAGAATGAATGCACAGTTACAATTTCAAAAAATCAATATAATATATTTCTGACTCCAGATCTGCCGCTCTTTGTGGCTCATCTCCCTCTGCAGAAAGTGGATTTCCCTGCACAGATCAATGGCAACGTCACGGTGCATTATGCATTAAGAAAGAGTCTCACTGTTTGGTGGGGCAGAATGACGACAGAAGCTCCGGCCAGAGGGTTGATTGAGTTATGAAGTTATTGATCAGCCTCACAGTGATGGCTTCTCTTTGGCTTTCAAAGCGTACTTTCTGGACTAAACTTCCTCTTTACAGCATTATTTAAACAGTTCAAAGACTAGAAGGCCTTTAACTCAAGTCAGGAGAGAACTACATAAGTAATGGCCACAAGTAACTTTGAACTTGAAATTCATGAATAAACAAAACAAGTGATCAATAAGGGTCACAAAAACACAGGTAACTGTCCACAGTGCTTTCTTTGTCTTTTTTTTTTTTCAATTGATGGAATAACACCACTAATCTGTTGGGTGTTTGTATGCAAAGCCACTGTTTAGGATGTAAACTTTGTCCGTAGCAATTTAGATTACAGACACAGAAAGAAAAATACAAAATTTGATGTATAACTTTGAGAAATAGGGATGAAATATTGGAAGATTACAGAAATACAAAACACCTATAAAACATGAATGAGAACAGTTTGTTGCCAGTGAAAAAGTGCATCCAACAAAATATAATAATCTGCAATAAAGTAAAAAATACAGACAATTCAAACATTCATGTTTCACACAAAGCAAGGACACAGAAGAACTCAAATAAGCTTAAGAGAACCATAAAAGAAATATGAAGAATTAATGTGGTAAACACAAAGGATTTGTACTTATATCTTTCATATGTAGCAGTTTGAAAGATGTGGGCCCTGGTGCTCAGTTGACTCTGCTGCTGTGTATCTGCGGTAAACATGATCTCCTTTTTTGTGAGATTTTTTTCACACACAGACTGACATCTAGAGGATAAACGCTTAAACTGCAGGTTTGCAACCCTCCTCAGATGTCACCGTCAGGAAACAAAAGAATAAGATTGATCATACTTTTGAAGTTTTTTGTATATTTTTAAAAAAATAAATAGAATGTATATTTTCCCAAATGATTTTTACTTTGTATTTGTTTGTCTGTGTTTTAATTTGCGAATTAATTAAGGTTAACAAAGTCAATACTTCTCGGATATAATACATAATCTCATCCACATGATGAGAAGTTATATATACAATTGTATAGTAAATATTATTCTTTTAATTACCTTTTTGACTTTGTGTGTATTGTGTCAGGCATACACACAGTGCCTGAGAGAAACTTTAAATACATTACATTCATTCAACAACAAAAAAATCGAAACTTTATCATTTTAGTTTACCAAATGTATATTCATTATCAATTTAATAGAGTAAAATGATAATTAAAAAAAATAAAGAAAAACTTGAAACTGAAAGGCCGAAGGTGAAAATCGGGCGCGGTTTCTGGTCACATGATCGGAACAAAACAAATACGCACTTCCGGTTTCTACACGCTGCTTCTCTAGCTCACAACCAACACATCTCTGCTGTTCTGTGAAAACAAGAGAAAAATCTGCAAACATGCCGAAAGCCAAGAAGTCAGGGAAAAGAAAGAAGTTCAATTACAACTTAGACCGGAAGAAGATGAAGAAACAAGCTATCAAGAAATGCAAACCGAGGATAGAAAAGTAAGAGACGTTAGCATGTTAGCTAATGTTAGCTCACAGTAGCCCATGTGAGGATTTTATTTGAGAGATTTACACTCTGCTTGTTTGTAGTTCAGCTTTTATACAGTGGTGGACAAAGTGCTCAAATAAATGTGTATTTTGCTGTTAAAATCACTGATATGTACTGTCAGAAAATGTAGTTTACTCATGCAGAATAGCTCCTTTAAGTGTTATATTATTATAGAATAATATATTACTCTGTTTTTATATACATCTTATACTGCTTGAGTGATAGTAGTAAAGTATTGCATCATATAATATAAGCATGTAAATAAAATACATGCATTTGAAAATACGATAATGATATACGTAACAATATTTCCCTTTGAAATAAAGTTAATTGGAAAATCAAATAAATTGTGAACATAGGGACTGGGTTTCAAATAGTCTATGGTTTCAAACTGAGTTTATCTTTTTTATATATAAAATAAAAAGAGATGAAAAAAAATATGAGATGAATCACTGAAAATTACATTTACTGGTGGACTAAAATGTAGAACTACATATATATTTAACAGAACCACCAAAGTGTACATTTCCATCTCAATTGACCTTCAGATTTGTTCTGGCCTGCACCTTTAGAAGCACTGTTATGTTGTTTGCTTGTCATAGTGTTTCTAAATTGTCCTTTCACTCAGTTCACAGATTCGAAATGCATGGGACGACAAGAAGTCAACATCCAGGAACTTGCAGGACATGGGTCTGGCTTTCGATCCAAACCGCTCGCTGCCAATACAGAAGAAGAGCGTAAGTAACTGATTCGCTTGTATGGTCCTGTAGTTGGATTTTCCCAGGGTCAAATTCAGAGCACCCATTGTTTTTCGAATCGTCAAGGAACATGTCTTTGTCTGACAAAATGTGTCGTATCATATCCTGTATAATCAGACTAGGGCTGTGCAACATTACCTGAAATCAAATCCCTATTGATTGACACATTCACCTTTGTAACAATTAATGAAATGATCCCCTGTACGCAACATGTTCCATCTTCACAGTAAACAACTTAATAATAAGTTACACTGAACATAAAAAGGTTAAACATCTTAATTGGTATATGTGTAATTTAACTGTTTATTTCAATGGGACTTCTGTCCATAGAAAGTCATATTATTACCACTTTTCGAAGCTTCTGCTAATTATTTCCCATTGTATCAATCTTTCGGTTGCTTTGATTACAATATTTTACAATTATACTACAATATTATATTAACAAAAACTCAGTTCTACATAGTCTAATGATCAGGAAAATTACTGTGCCATTTTAAACACTATTACATTTATATGTTCTATATCATGTATACACAACAAACATTACACTTTCTTTGTTACCATTTCTTTCTAATCTGCACGGTTAACCATACCCCTAAAAACAGCGATAAGAAACAATGCTACACCCGCTTTACACCACTATCAATTTGAAGGTGTGTCTGGCTGCCAGTATGAAGGATCAAAACATGCAAACAAACGATGTGACCTAAATTAGGTGTCCTAGTATTATTATTTTTCTTTGTCATAGTTTAATGTCTCATATCTGAAAACAACGTCAGTTACACCGATTTCACAGCAACTATGAACTGGTGTGTCCGTGTACAATCATGTCAAAAATGACTATTAGGTATTTCATTTTTTTAATACAGCTGATGACCTGTAGATGACTTTGATCTGCATCTGCAAAAGGTGCATTTTAAATCATCAAAGGAGTATTTTAGTGTGCCGAATGTGAGCAGATAATAGCCGATCTTTCTCTGTTGCCGGTTGATCAGCAGCTGAATGATTGTGTTGCTCAAGAGTCCCTCAGCAGCTGCTGGAGTTGATAAAAAAAGGCTCTAATTATTGAAGTATGTTCATGTACTGTAGTTTTCATTTATGCCAGAAGGGAGCAACAGAGTGTTGGTTATAATGATTAAACACATGTAACCAGAATAAATCTCCTTAAAAAAACACTATCAGTCATTACATTTATAATGTTTAACAAACATGAATAAAACCTGTTTTTGACTGTGTGAAATAGTACGCAGTTTGTTTTTCTAGTGTGGATGTTCCTCTGTGTAGTTGCTAGTTAAAGGATTCACTGCAGTCTAATGCAGCGATTACACCTACGCTGAAATGGAAAACAAAGTAGAGAATATTGCCTGTTCCTCAGAGTGAGTCAAGCTGAGCCATTCAGTGGAAATGCGTCATGTGGTACACATATTAACAATGTTTTTGTTCTCTGATCTTCACTGACGTTCTCCTCCTGTGACAGTTTCTCGGTATGGTATTGTTGAAATGGCATCACTGATGAAAATAAAACATAAATCATTCCTAAATCATTTGTTTTTGTTCACACGTGTAGCTCACCCGTGAAGACAGAATAACTAAGGCTCCTGTCGAGACCGTGACCAAGCCCTACGTTGTCAACCGTAAGTAGTTTATTTTTAAGACCTCGTCAATAAAATGAAAGTGGTAATTTTGCATTTGATCCATTTTTAAGTCTCCATGTTTTGCTAATAGGCCTTTGTTTTTGCATTAGAGATATATCCTTTAATTTGGCTTTGTCAGTCTGATAAATGTGAAGATTTATATTATATTAAACTCAATATATTTTGGTTTTGGAGAAGAAAAGACATTTAAATACATTTCCGGGACATTTTATAGAAATCTCAATTGATCAATAATACAAATATTAAAGGTTATTGTGCTCATTTTGAGGTTCATATTTGTATTTTGTTCCTCTACTGTGACATTTTACAAGCTTTACATTTCAAAAAGCTCTTTATTTTTCTCATACAGCATGTGCTGCAGCACCTCTTTTCACCCTCTGTCTGAAACCAGAGCCCAGTCTGCTCTGGTTGGTTAGCTGGCTGGCTCTGTTGATATGTCCCGCCCCTTAGCACGTACAATGTGTTGAAGCGCGAGCCAAAAGAAGCACGAGTGTTACATGCTGATACATTTAAGCCTCTTCAGACCCTTTACATGCACTAAAACATGTATAACACAGTACAGGAAAGTGTAAAACCACCAAAAGCATCATAGGGTCTCTTCAATAATAATCAGTTGCAGCCTAGTGCCAACCAGTCTGTGCTGCATTAGTTTGAACTCTACCAGCATTAAAACATTTGGATGGTGCAACACAGCAGTTGTCATGTTTCTAAAGAGCTCCATGTGATCTCTCACTGCTGTGAACACAGTGAATCTGTCAGAAAGTCGACACCTTCTGTTATTCAATGAGATTCTTTTCTCTCATGCCTTGTCTTTTTATATGAAGGCTGTTTCACACCACTTCCAAGGATCTTTCCATTTGGACACTTGATGCTATTTCAGCCTAATTAGACCAGTTTGAATGAAAGCAGTACACGTACAGAATGTTGTTGTTATGCACAGTTGCATAGAAGCACCGAAGAATTAGCCTCCAGCAGCAGCTGCTCTAGTTTTCAGTGCTGAATAACTTTTATTCCTCCAGAAATACGAGTGCTGCTTTTTATTCTTTGTTGAATAATTCCTTCTTCTTCTTTTTTTTAAATGACTGAGATGCAAAATGTAGTTTTTGTCCACCAGCCAAACGGCTAATGAATATGCACATTGTACCAGCCAGTTGATGGATAACCATTGTTTTGTGACTATAGAAATCTATGAGCCGAACAGAGAAATAACACAAATAAATCCAATGGAATCAGTAAAAGCAAACAAGATGGAATATTCAAATGAATGTTTGTACATTTTGGGATCCTCTAAGATGTTTTTTTACGTCCTGATTTCTGCAGAGCTGGAGGAGGAGGCCAACCGTCTGCAGAAAGACTCCAAGACGTTATCCTCAGACCTGATCGAGTATGCACAGCACATGATCCGAGAACACAAGGACAACCTCAAGGTAAGAGCTGCAACAGGAAGCACATTAACAGAACGGGGAGATGAAAGAGAAACTACGCCCATTTTCAAATTAGATTCCTGTTATTGCATTGGTCTCAGACAGTCCAAAAACATAAATAAACATCGAATAACGTTCTCCTAAATCCAAAGCATAGAGTGTTGGGTTTAACAATGGGACCAAAAAATATTGTTGATTTGTTAAGAACATAGCTGGTTGTTTATTTTTGTGGGGGCTTTTCATGAAGGGTTGTCAGTGACGCTTCCTGCAGTTGTAGACACCATGTACCTCTGAACTGTAGTGGAGTAGAAGAACAAAGTATCAAAACATTTAAATACTTAAACAAAGTACAAGTATCTCAAAATTGTGCCCAAGTATAGTACTTACACCATGTGGCTATAAAGATGGAAAGACTAAGCCTTGCACAGAAGCATGAAAATACATTTTCAAAATGCTCAACAGTGCTGCCAAAATTATAAACTGACTGCTACACAATTTAAAATAAATGCTTTTATATATTTCTATTAGATGTGACTCTTTGGCGTTTCTGTTATTATTAACACTGCTGCTTTAGTTGTTCTGCTAATATCCTCTGTTATTCCTCATTTTAAAGCCGATATTCTGTGGGGTGGGGGAGCCGGGGGCTCGGATCCTTGTCACCTTTTTCATACCTGATGAGTTTGCATCCCTGTACTTGAGTGAAAGCATTGTCATCAAGATAAACATAGTTTTATATAATTGAACTTGCTATTCGCACTTTTCACACAAGGCATCAAATATTCGATTCTCAATGTCTTAACTTTGGCTGCATGACCTAGAACTGGAAAACAGTTTTCCTGATGTTGTGTTCAAGGACACTTTGACATATGAGGGCAAGTTGCCAAGGTTTAAGATTCTTTATTTTCTTGATATGTGTTTCTTTGTCGTCTTAGCTCAGAATAGCGAAGGAGTGTTTATCAAAAAAGTTCCTCATTCAAATGGATTTTCAATGGTTGCTTTAAAAGGGACTTAGTCTTCGCCGGGAGGAATGCCAAGCCACAATATGTCAATAACAAAGAATACTGTGTGTGCGTGTAGTTTATTCTGCAATAAAATATCCTTTCATAGAAAATATTTCATCCTTGACTTTAAACTCTGAAAGATGAGTCATTCACCTGCATATGACACGTTTCATTAAATGACCGCCCTCCTAAAAATGTATTTTCATGTGAATCGTGATCAACAAAACATCACGCTCAAGTCAACATCTGAGCTGAGCCTCATCAAACTGAACAGAGTAACCCTTTTTAGATTTAGCAACATTACATCTTCTCCTTGCACCAACCTCAGGACCAACATTGAATATTTTGCCCCATTTAAATTTGCACCAAAAAAGTCACTTAAAACTGTTCTGTATCCGTCTTAGTTTGCACTAGCGGTCCAAAATACAGAAATATGTTTCTCCACATACATATATTTAACAATCATCACTCATATATATGTGCATTCAACTGATCAGTGTTTTACCTTAGGCGCTTTCACACCGTAAAGCAGTACTTTTCCCAGGAATAGTTCGGATAGTTCCTGGGATTTTGCGTTCACACCAAAAATATCTGGAACTAGAACCCCTTAGTCCCTGCTAGGGAGCAGGGACTTTCCTGGGGAGAAAAAGGTTCCCATTTCTGATTGGCTGGACCAATTGTAAACCATGCCCCCACCAACGGAGAGAGACTAACTTATGGCAACACAAAAAAAAACGTGGGAGCGGAGGAGGTGTCTGCGCTTCTGACGATTTACTCGGAAGGCTTCTACTGAAGCCAGTCCCCAACTCGACTTCGGGTGGCAGTATACGCCGTGAAGTTGTTTGCGGCCTGCCAGTAAACCCAAAGCAGAAGAAGTGACGTCAGCGGCTTCATTTGCCTAATCCTCCCTCAGGGAATTATTCCGGTGTGAACACGATCTGCTCTTCAATCAATCAATCAGTTTATTTATATAGTCCGATATCACAAATGTTACATTTGTCTCAGTGGACTTCACAGTTGGTACAGAATATCAGTATGACAATACGACACCCTCTGTCCTTAGACCCTCACACCGTACAATGAAATACTGATTACTGTCGTAAACTTGAAGTGAATATATTTTGGAATACTTATTGGAATTATTGGTGNGTGTTGTCCAAACTTTTTTCACTTAAGGCCACAAATATACGAAGGGCTTGGCCACTCACTAGAGGTTTATTGCCTCATATAATACAATTTTTCGGGCTCCGGATATTTGGTAATGATCAGCAGCGTACATTCGATCTGCGCGGGGGGGGTGCTAATCAGCAGCGAACCGCTTCAACACGTGTATTTCGGTTTATTCACGGCATTCATTTTGTTATTCTACAGTATTGTTGTTTNGTACTAGGGCTGTCCCGAATACAATTTTTCGGGCTCCGGATATTTGGTAATGATCAGCAGCGTACATTCGATCTGCGCGGGGGGGGTGCTAATCAGCAGGCTGCTGATTAGCACCCCCCCCGCGCAGATCGAATGTACGCTGCTGATCATTACCAAATATCCGGAGCCCGAAAAATTGTATTCGGGACAGCCCTAGTACATGCACTCCCTTAGGATAGGTTGAGGGAAAAGGGTAGTAGGTAAGAAGTAAGAAACAGAGGTGGAGAGGCACAACGTTTCTACGTACATGCACTCCCTTAGGATAGGGTGAGGGAAAAGAGTAGGAATTAAGATGTATGCGCCACATCTATACCATGAGCGCATTGCTCCTAAAACGTTTTTTGGCACTGACACCAATCAACAGTTGTGCGTCGACTCGGCAGGGATCAAGGAACGTAAATGCCTCTCCCTGCTTCCACCGTCTACACACACAACCAAATGATGAACTGATGAACTCTTTAGTTCATCAGAACTAAAGAGTTCTGATTAACTAAGTACTGGGAACTAAGAAAAGTACTTGGTGTGAAAGCGCCTCTTGTTGTTATTCAAACAGTTACTGGCATGTCTAATCCCATTTTAGATTTTATTACACTTGAGTAATTATCTGTACTGTCCTGTATTTCACTTTTTCTCTGTTGCTGCTATAACTCCTGAATTTCCCTACGGGATCAATGAAGGTCTATCTTATTTGATCTTGTCTTATATTTGACCAAACGTCCTGTTCTGTGTTATCTCTGCAGGAGATGGCCAGGGATGAGAAGAACTACTACCAGGACACACCCAAACAGATCAAGAGGAAACTAATCGAGTACCAGCGCTGCCACAAAGAGCATTACAACACCTTCATGAGCTCACTAGCACCCCAGCCCATAGACCAATAGAGGAAATAAAACCCTTTCTCTGGACTTTAAACCATTCTCCCTATAGAATCTCATTCTGGACAGACTGTTGAGTGCAAACAGGACAGAGGACCAGAAGATGCACTCAGAGCATCACCAATAATCAGAAAAACCATCAGTGACAGGAAGTGGAGACGAGTATTACTTCTATGTCTTGTTAAGGATCTTTCTGTTACTTTCCTCCTCGATCAAAATGTCCATTTTGTTTCCATTGATAAAGTCTTGATTTTACCTCTGTTTTAACTGTACAACATGATTGAATGAGATGTATTTTTATTGTCATTTAAAAACCCTAAATCTCAATTTGTGATGTTTTCTTTCCCTGGGATGAACAGCATCCTCTCATGCACACTGGACAGTTTTCTGATGTTGTCGGCCATTCCCATGTTTTCCTGATCCTCACAGGATGTGTTTAGATCTTCAGTGAGAGCATCAGATGTTGATGTCTGAGAGGAAGCTCTCAGCAGCAACATGTTTTTAACTGCACTGGGTATTTTGGTTTAAAAACATGTTTCTCTATCTTTTTTTAAAACAATGAAAGTCATTTATAACCATTTGACTCTGTGTCAATGCATTTGTAACAGTTTTAGTTAGAGCGATTTAGTTCAGGTCATAGAGTTAACATTCTTGTTTACTTTGATTGTGCCATTATATTTCAGGGAATTATTGTGCGTACACTTAATTGCTTTTCATGCTTTAAACAAAAATAGAGCCAGCAGGACAAAAAATACATTATAAATGCATTATATTATGTCTTGCATCTGAAATGCATGTACACTTAAGACTTTTTTTTTAACACATCAATGTAAGCCTTTGTGGAAAAATGTGAGGTTGAATATCTATAATATTTAATAATAAACCTTTATTATATAGCACTTTTCATACAACACATGCAACTCAAAGTGCTTTACAAAATGACACATCACAAGTTAAAAATAAAAAACAAGAAATCCCCTTCCGATTATTTGTTAAGAACTTTACAGGTACATTCAGCAAATTATAACATTTTATCAGGTTAATAGACACAAGGAGGTCAAATGTATGATAATAAAAATAAAATAATTAATGGTTTATCTCTGACAGATAAGACACAAGACAACTGAATCGATGCAACAATATGAAATATAAAAAGTCTAAATGATTGTAGTTTCAAGTATTCTTAGCCCCAGAACTATTAAGTAGTCCAGCTCCCAGAGTTTATAGTGCCGCTACTTTTAACCAAAATACAAATAAACCTGCATTCATTAAAAATGTGTTTTTAAACTATTCTAATGTTGTAGCAGTTTCCCTCGCAGCTTTGAGCATTTTTGTGGAAGTAAACTGGCATCTATTGCTGTGTGGAGATATCTCCCTTCAACACGTGTGCAATAGCAATCGTGATGCATGCAAAGTCATCAGCATACTAACTGCGCCTGTCCCTGAGATCCAGTTGAACCTTCCTCTTGTTATAATATACTTTAAAAAAAGAGCTGCAGGTCTGAAAATAATTGAACCTATCAATATGTAGTCCAGTTTTTATAAACCTGAAAATCCCTCAAACCATCCTGGATGGAAAGCAAAACCTTCAAGCCTTTTTTCCATTCAATAGTTCAGGATTGTCTCCTTCAAATCCCTGTTTTCTTCCAAACAACGGCATGTTTCACGATCCTTAGGCAATGACATACTGACAAATCTTCTAGTTCATGGTAAAACTATTCTGCTAAATGTGGGTTCAACAGGGACAGGAATTCGCCCCCCTGATGTTGCAATGACAAACAGACTCCATTCCTCGAAACACATTTGACATTTAGAGCGACACGGATGCCTAATTATCTGGAAAATGTTGTTGCATTATTGCTAATGAGTGAACACTGAAGTTAACAANAAAACCTTCAAGCCTTTTTTCCATTCAATAGTTCAGGATTGTCTCCTTCAAATCCCTGTTTTCTTCCAAACAACGGCATGTTTCATGATCCTTAGGCAATGACATACTGACAAATCTTCTAGTTCACAGGAATTCGCCCCCCTGATGTTGCAATGACAAACAGACTCCATTCCTCGAAACACATTTGACATTTAGAGCGACACGGATGCCTAATTATCTGGAAAATGTTGTTGCATTATTGCTAATGAGTGAACACTGAAGTTAACAACAGTGGCTAATTGCTATTTCACGTTTTGATGTCAATAATAAACATGGTGGAAGCAGCTAGAGTAAAGTAGAGAGAAAAGCCTGCATTTTTTTCTCTGTGATTATCATTTTGTAGGTTGTTTAAAAAGTACATTCTGTCCTGTGTCAGTGAAAACCCCTTTTAAAACCTTCAATCAAATTGACCATCCAATATTTTATTTTGTAATAGGCTTCACAAAGTCACATGGTAAAACAAAGATACATCCTGTGATTTCCTGCTTGTGAACCTTGAGCTCTTAAATCTTCACAGTTTTGCGTTATTACAGATGATCTGCTGCACAAGTTAACAGCAAAACAATAGTTTGACCTACGGTACTTGCTGTGTTGACCTTGTCCTCTCTCGTCAATCATTCCCAGTGTTGCTGCACAGCACAACGTGTTCGACCATCAGGTAAACACCCTCTGCATGTTGTTGAGGAGTCAGGGGAGGAAACTCGATCAGTTGGCGCCGACTGGAGGTATGTGAGGAATGAATGCTCAATGTTTCACATCAGCTGTGGCTGTTTTCTTGGATACTGGTTTGAGACTAGTCAAATTAAAGTGGATTTCACTAAAGCTTAATTCACTACAATAGATGTTTCTAAATATCTGAATTCCAGAGTCTGGCTTATTGTCAAATATTTCAACTAGTCATATATCTAATTTAAAAAAGCTTATGTTGAAAGAGGAGCCAAGTGAGACAAATTAACAATTTAGCTCTTTCCTTTTGTTCCACCTTTTGGGCAAACTTCCCATATTTTCTTTCTTGCGCTCCGATCAAACATTCGAACAAAGTACATCCATTAATGGTGGCCAAGTGGTGTGTCGCTTTAAGCCCAATTAATTGTGGGACAGTCATATCTCTTGCTTTGGTAAAAGATGGTCTAGCATGCCAAAGCAAAGAAGAATTAAATCATTATTTCTTTTGAATTTAGCAAATTGAAACAGTTATGTCTTCTAATATGATACCACTGGGTCATTTCACTCAGTTTTAACCCTTGTGTGGTGTTCGGGTCAAATGGACCTAATTTAAATTTCCACATAAAAAACACAGGACCAGCTGGTGTAAAATGTGAACATAATACAAGGGTTACACTTTCCTCAGCTGGAAAGACTAATTGACCGCAGCCCTGGTGTGGTAGGGTACATTATCATGATTCATTTTAAATGTAATTTAAACTCTATTTAAGTCTTGAAAATTATTTAGGTTTACTCATATGCAAGAGACAGAGAAATACACAAAATTAATGTGGACAATTCTGAGACAAAACAAGTGTCCTATTTTATTTGCACTAAAATGTTCCAATAAACCTGAAGAGCATAAGACAGTTAAGGGAGGGGTTTGGTTGGTTCCTGTGGTTCAGTCCCGCAGGGATGATATGTAAGCTGGAGAATTATGTATGAATGAAAAGATAAGCATCTGTGCCAGAGAGAACTACTGTTAAACAAAGGACCTACAACTATGACGTCGCCAGCAGATTTCCATCAGTGCAATGCTTCAAAAATCTGCAGTCTTGAAACATACAGTACATTAAGACAGCAGGCACCCTTTTTATCTAAGATTAATAACTTAAGTCATTAATTATTGTGGCGTGAACACTTTGTATCTCCAAAATGACTGATAATATTTTCTCCACCAGCAGAGGAGCATGCTGCCCTTTAAATGTCAACTGCTGACTGTAATACAAATGTTCACTTTAATGGGTTTCACCTCACATTATTAATCATTTAGTAACTTGTATTTCTAATTCATATCATTTTCTAATTTATTATTTTTTCTAATTCCATGAGATGACGTTGATCTGCAGGCTGTGTATTTTCTTGCACGCTGAGTCTTGCGGTCATAGTAACCTGCAGAGTGGACACTGTACCGGTGCCAGAGTGACGTCTCAGCAATAAAACAGCTTCCTGTCCGACCAGCTGTGGAACTTTGGGGACAAAAACAAGGTCAGTCAGCCTATAGAGGCCTTCGGATGTATATCTGTTTGTGTTTGCATTTAGGTGCTCAGTTAGCAGAGACACAGGGTAGGTTCTGTACGTGTTATCTGGTTGTTTTTCACTTGTAGATCCATCCATGTTGTATTTTAGCGGAGAGAGACGAGAACTTGTTTGAGAACACAGTGTGTACATACTGTGTAGGTAGGTTGAGTACATAGCTATGTTTTGGCAGGTCTTCTTTTATTCCTTTTACCTGTTTATACTTGTTCTTCCATAATATTCCATGCAAAACCGATCTTGATCTCAATGACACTTTGAGTTAACAAGATAAAATAGTGGTACCCATTTACTCTTCTATATTCGAGATTTTCTTTTTAGATGTACTACTTATATTCAAGCAAAACACATTAAAAGAACGCACCACCATATTTGTATTTAACCCTTTAGATCGAACATTTTATTTGTTTATACATTTAAAATAAAGCAGCAGAAAACCAAAGAAATATAAGCAAGTTATGGATGAAAAATATCTAAAAGTATATGTAAGGAATCCCACCTAAATGAGCATTAGAGGTCAATTCCAATGTTAACCATAAAACAAACTAAATATGATATATATAATAATACAATAATGAAAAAGTAAACGTCATCGAGCCAAATTACAAAATAACTAAAATAATATAGACAGGTTAAGGGTTTGTCTGTTAAACATTGTTGGACACATAATGGACAGTTAAAATAAATTGATTCAGTTGTACCACATTACAAATTGTATCCTATACATTCTTTGCCTACAATATCATTTTTTAACAACTCACTAACAAGAGGGAACAACAAAACCTAAAGACATTCATGAATCCATATATCAGTTCCATTTATTTAGCACATCAAGTATGACACCGATCTACTAAACTCTCAGTTACTGTGAAACAACATTTCTGCAGAATTAAAGTACATTAAGAATAAAACATCACATTCATTAAAAAAATTGTGCGTCATATGCAAACATTGCTGCACACGTACAGCATTCAAAATCTGAATCTAGCTAACTCCAGTTCATCTGTACAAGTATCAATAAAGATAAATACGCTTATTATTCATTTATACATTCAAGGTCCTGGATCCTGTCTAAGTGTTTTCTAAAGAGTGATCTAACAGTAGAGAATGGGAGTGCACGTTTTTATAAAGACAGAGAGCATAGCCAGGTTAAGCCTATGGGTTAAGCGTGTATTAGCTTTAGCCTGGTAAGCTAACATCACTGTTGAAAGCCTGTACAAAAACAAAGCTTTTGCTACTAATTGTGAACGTTTCCTTCTTAAAAACATTGACCTTGTTTGCTTCCCTATAGTGTCTATATATAAATACATATACATACATGTTTGAAGTCTCTTCTGATACATTTTGAAGTTTAAAGTTATTTATTTGGCTTATACTGTATGTCAGATGGTGTAGTTGGCAGTGTTGTGTTGTTGTTGGGACTGAAAACATAACCAAATACAATGAAATGCATTCCTATGAAGATAGTGGTAAAAAAGTGTAGATACTTACAGAAGTATAAGAATTTTGACACAAAAAATAACCCAATGCTTTTCAAAATGTCAGGGCGTCCCATTAAATCTTCACAACATTCAGAGAAATTTAAGTCTGCAAGTAACTTCTAGTCGATTAATTCACTGAGCTGTTGGAGTCTGAGTCCCCGGGGGCTCCAACTTGGCAACCCACAATATTACCTGTTTTGCTCTGCTGACTTCTGTGCTGCATACACTTTTCATAAAACAGCAAACCAGAACAAACTGCTTCTACGGACTTGAATTGTTTCAGCTTATATACAGTACAATCTACATGCTTAAGTAAACCTGTCGCCAGGTGACATTTAGACCGATGCGAAGCCTGACTCATCATCAGGTGGTGAAGTTCTGAGTCACTCCATTAACACACCTTCATCCTTCTGTCCTCATCCTCTTCGCTACGCACCTCCTCCTCTCCGATGACTAAGATTAATCAAGTTGGAAGAAAATTGTAGGATGAGATGAGCTGAAGAATGTTCTAAAACCAACAAAGTTTCTTTGAAAAGGGGCAGGAGGATAACAAGGACGAACTGCAAGGCATTGTGCTCTATCTTCAGTAATTTCATTGCCTCAGTTCCTTTACTATCTCCCCCTCCTCTGCCTCAAATAAACCAGAAAGGTTGCTCTAAGCCATCTCTTTGTTTCCATCCCCTCCTCCCTCATGCTCGCTCATGTGGGTGAGATCAGACGAGCTGGAGCAGCAGGTCCTGGAAGGTGTCCAGGCCCCGGCAGGAGTTCCTCAGGGCCCCGTCAGAGCCCAGCTGTGCAGCCAGGAGGAACAGCCTCCTCTCCTCCGTGATGGAGCTCAGAGACAACGCTTCATGCAGCTCCGACACGCTCACAGCGTTGGGCTTATCCTGAGAAGAGAGGGGGGAAACAGTTTAACTCAGTTAGAAAATAAGTCTTATTTTGTCAAGGAAATAAAACAATCTACAATAAATACGTAAAAATATCTATTGAAACTTACACTGTCGAACTGTAAATTCCAGTTACATCATTTCCAACTAGAGCTTGAGCGGATTAAATGTTTTGAGCTTTGTTGCATGTTACTTCGTTAGTTTGGTGGGAGCAACACAAATAACTAAACATGTGTTAATGAACAAAAGTATTATATTTAGCAATGTTTTGGCCCCATTTGGTGAGAAGGAAATGAGTAGAATGTCCATTACCTGACCGCATACCGCTAACAGCTAACTTCATGCTAAATAGACAGCTCTTTCTCGCTAAGCAGTTTGTTCTCATTAAGTCCAAGTCCATTCAAGTCTAACATATGTAAATGTAGTTGTGAGGACAATACATAAGGCATATTACACTTGCAACAAACAATGGTTTTGCATTTGCCACAACATATTAAGTCAGTCCAAATAACAGCTTCATAGAGCCTTTTTTTTGGTGCTAGCGAGGTTAGCTACGTACTTATTTGTTTACTACACTAAAAACAAAAATATATTTTGTAGCCATATTGTTGGTTATAGAAATCCTTCATAATTAATCCTGAATCATTTCCATCTGGAAGTCAAGCTTAGTGATTCTACCTTTTTATTTTATCCCAGAGAAACCATCAGCTAAAATAATAGGCAGATAAGGAAATAATACTACATTTGTGCCCTATTCTTCCAATGTTAGCTCTCTCAGTCATGAATAAAATGTGTGTACGTGAAGAAAATTAATTTAAG
This sequence comes from Notothenia coriiceps, assembly GCF_000735185.1. Classification (NCBI taxonomy): domain Eukaryota; kingdom Metazoa; phylum Chordata; class Actinopteri; order Perciformes; family Nototheniidae; genus Notothenia; species Notothenia coriiceps. The sequence goes on along the minus strand of NW_011368910.1, from coordinate 13,948 downwards.
GGCCTCCATCCTACACTCTTCGACAGAAGTCAGGGTCAATGGATGCTCGCCTCGTTTCTTTTCACCTCCACATCTTTTACAGCACACTGGTTCTGCCGGAAACATCCTTTGTACTGAACTGAGCGAGTGCCAAGGCTGGGAACAAAGCAGTGTGTTGGGTGAGAGCCAGTATCACTGTCCTCCTACTGAAGACTGTTTCTTTTTCTTCTACCTGCAGCATATGCACGGCAGGAAAAAGGCAGTAATTATTTGTTATTGAAAGCTTAATCGTTCAGAAAATGGTCAAAGTTAGTGAAACCATGACAGCTTTTTGCTTTTGGGAATAAAAAAAAACACAGATTTATTACTATAGGATTAAACACTTCTTGATTGTTAAACTGATTATTATGTTCCCATTACACATGATTTTGGCAAAAACATACAGCCTCCATTTGTAGCTGGTGCAAAAACAACTGAACTGGCTGGCCATGTTCTAACAAACTGAGGCTTTGTTTTAGCCACATTTCCTCCCAATATAATGTATAATGGTTTGGTTAAAACTGACTGCTTTCGATGTAAAAATCACAAAAATAAACAGAAAACAGCTAAATGTGTGTGCATATTTGGATTAAGTTCAAGCTAACTGGACCCTGAACCAACAATTTGGCATTTAGCTTAACTGAAATGACTTCAGTTAAGATGAAGGCAATTTATTTGACATTCCTTTTTTGCAAACATTAAAGTATAGCAGCAGTGCTCTGAAATTAGATGAGACAAAAATATTCCTGCTTCTTGAAGGCTCATGTATAATTCCACAAGTGCTGTGCAGGGTGAAGAAATTGAGCCGAGGAGGAAATGTAGAAATGGTTATTTCACGATTGTGATGCATCATCTGCCGGGTAAATGAAGAGGGAACAACGTGTACCTGCTCGCTCCAACACATTCATCTCTATTATGTGCACTTTTAGTTTTTTCCGTACTTATATTTCTGTATCATTTTGACCAGTTTTTCCAAGGGTTTTCTACCAGAGTACCACATTTTTTCATCTATAGAAAGAAAGTACCTATTAAATGAAAACAATACATTACTGAATCTTTGCTATACACTTTAGCTGTAAACCTTTAATGCATGCTGTACCACTCAAGATTTTTGGATAAAAATGGGCATGGCAGCATTAGTTTCTGTTAATTACACTGTGAAAATCAATTGGCAACATCTCAAACCTTGATTGTGTTATGTTATTCATCGGGGCCTAGATAACTATAAACATCACTTCTGCATTCTCAATAACACTGCAATTTAATGCAGTGCAGTCCTTTTTTACTTTTTACCTATTTTTTACCTGATTATTGTTTGATTTCCGCAGAGAAAGAAATGAATGGAAAACACAACAACAATAAGGTTAGCTTTATTGTAAGCTTTCATATAAATGACTTTACCTGTTTGTTTCCCAGGACAACCACGGGCAGGTGGGGCTCCACCCTCAGCAGGCGGTGCAGCTCAGCTTTAGCCAGCGGGAGGCGGGTCCTGTCGGAGGAGTCCACCACGTACACCAGAACGTGAGTCTTCCTCAGATACTCCAACCAGTACCGCCGCAGGTCCTCCCCGCCACCGACTAGCAGAGAAAACATGAATTTAGCGTTACATATAGACTTTGAGATCTGAATTCCAACACTTTAACATTTTCTTTAGAAACTGAAATTAACTTTTTTTGACAATCCACAACACGGCTAGTTTCACTGTGATCACATTCCTTTCCTGTATGCAACATAAAGAGGCAAAGATCAACAGCAGCATTACTTTAGTCATGTTTTAAACATGGACTGTTACTATATGAGAGGGTTTTGGAGGTCCTTGTAGCTTGATTAAAACAAATAATTATCCGTCCTGCTCTGTTGACTAATGGTGGACTGGGTCACTTGAATGACTGATTGCTGATTGATTTATTATGATTGGGTAAAATGGCATCATAGAAGGTCCAATCTCACCCAGGAAAAAAGCATGTCACTGCATTCTGCAGCCCTTCACACCCAGCACACAGTCACTGGACTCAGAAGAGTCTGTTACCAGCTTCAATGGTGGGGAAAGTTTAATATTAAGTGAAGGCATTAACTCCCACATTCCTGCTGTGCAGCAGAACTGACCTGAGGCTATAATGACCAGAGGCGCTCTGCGGCCAAACGAATCGCTGCTCACACAGAGCGACTTCAAGTCGTCACCACCTCCGAGTTCAGCACAGCAAGAATTCATTAGTGCTGGACTTAATGGAGAATGTTGCTAGGAAACTGGTAATGATGTACCTGTAGGCCATGTGATGCGGCAGCAGTAAATGCATTCGGAGGGTGTAGCTGACGCCTAGCGGTATGAGCAGTTTGTGTTTTAGTCAGAGAAAGCTCAGCAGGACGTTGCCCTGCCTACAGGCCGCCCTATTAAACACACACACGCACGCACGCACGCACGCACGCACGCACGCACGCACGCACGCACGCACGCACGCACGCACGCACGCACGCACGCACGCACACACACACACACACACACACACTCTCTCTCTCACACACAGACACACACAGACACACACACACACACTC